>NC_134487.1:224305787-224330787 GCF_040206685.1 Ascaphus truei
CCCGCCTTTTTCGTCTCCCCTCTCTCCTCTCCCGCTCTCCCTACTTCTCTTTCCTCGCCACTCCTCCCCCTCCCCGCCCCCTCTCTCCCTCCTCCTCCCCTCCCACCTCTTTCTCGCTCCTCCTCCGCCCTCCCTCCTCTTTCTTCTCTCCTCCGCCTCCCCTCCCGTCCTCTTGCCTCGTCCTCCTCCCCCCCTCCCTCCTCGTTTCCTCTCCTCCTCCTCCCCTCCCTCTCCTCTTCCGCTCCCTCCGCCTTCCCGTCCCCTCCTTCCTCTCCCCTCTCCATTCCTTCCTCTCCCCATCCTCTTCCTCTCTCCCTCCCTTTCCTCTCACCCTCCTTCTCTTTCCTCTCCCCTCTCCCCTCCTTCTCTTTCCTCTCCCCTCCCCCCTCTCTCCTCTCCCTCCGTCCTCTCCCCTCTCTCACACGCCTTCTCTTTCCTCTCCCCTCTCCCTCCTTTTTCTCGCCCCTCCCCCTACGTCTCTTTCCTCTCTCCTCCCCTCCTCCTCTTTCCTCTCCTCCTCGCCCTCCCTCCTCTTTCCTCTCCTCCTCCCCTCCCTCCTCTTTCCGTCTCCTCCGCCTCCCGCGCCCTCCTCTTTCTCTCCTCCTCCTCCCTCCCCTCCTCTTTCCTCTCCCCGCTCTCCCCTCCTTCTCTCCTCCCCCTCTCCCTCCCTCCCTCCTCTTTCCTCTCCCCTCTCTCCTTCCTCTGCCCCTATGCTCCTCTCCATCCTTCTCTTTCTTCTCCCCTCTCTCCCTCCTCTTTCCTCTTTCCTCTCCCCTCTCCCTCCTCTCCCTCCTCTTGCCCTCGCCGCCTCTCTCCCTCCTCTCTTCCTCTCCTCCCTCCTTCTCTTTCCTCTCCCCTCTCTCCCTCCTCTTTCCTCTCCCTCCTTCTCTTTCCTCTTCCCCGCTCACTCCTCTTTCCACTCCCCTCTCTCCCGCCTTCTCGTCCTCTCCTCTCCTCTTCCTCTCCCTCTCACCTTCTCCCCCCGCTCTCCTTCCTACTCTTCTCCTCCTCCTCTTCTCCTCCTCTCTCCTCTCTCCACCTCTCCCTCTCCTTCCTCTCATCCCTCTCCCTCCTCTTCCTCTCCTCCTCCCCCTCCTCCTCTTTCCTCTCCCCTCCTCTCTCCTCTCTCCTCCCCCTCTCTCCTCCTCTTCCTCTCCCTCCTTCCCGTTCCTCTCTCCTCTTTCCTCTCCCTCCTCTCTTCCTCTTCCTCTCTCCCCTCCCCGCCTCCTCTTCCTCCTCCCCTCCCTCTTCCTCCCGCCTCCCTCCCCCCGGCCTCTCCCCTCTCCATCCTTCGTCTCCCCTCTCCCTCCTCTTTCCCCTCTCCCTCCTTTTTCTTCTCCCCTCTCTCCTCTCCCCTCTCTCCCTACTTCTCTTTGCCTCTCCACTCTCCCCTCCCCTCTCCCCCTCTCTCCCTCCTCCTCCCCTCCCACCTCTTTCCTCTCTCCTCCTCCCCCCTCCCTCCTCTTTCCTCTCCTCCTCCTCCCCTCCCTCCTCGTTCCTCTCCTCTCCCCCCTCCCTCCTCTTTCTCTCCTCCTCCCCTCCCTCCTCTTTCCTCTCCTCCCTCTTCCCCGCCCCCTCCTTGCCTCTCCCCTCCATCCGGCCTCCCCATCCTCTTTCCTCTCTCCCTCCTCTTTCCTCGCACCCTCCTTCTCTTTCCTCGCCCCTCTCCCCCTCCTTCTCTTTCCTCGCCCCTCCCCCCTCTCTCCTTCCTCTCCCCTCTCTCACACTCCTTCTCTTTCCTCTCCCCTCTCTCCCTCCTTCTCTCCTCCCCCCTCTCTCCCTCATTCTCTTTCCTCTTACCTCTCTCCATCCTTCTCTTTCCTCTTCCCTCTCTCCATCCTTCTTTCCTCTCCCTTCTCTCCATCCTTCTCTTTCCTCTCCCATCTCCCTCCTCTCCCTCCTTCTCTTTCCTCTCCCCTCCCCCTCTCTCTCCTCTCCCCTCCCCCTCTCTCTCCTCTCTCCTCTCTCCCACCTTCTCTCTCCTCTCCTCCCTTCTCTTTCCTCTCCCCTCCTCTTTCCTCTCCCCTCTCTCCCTCCTCTTTCCTCTCCCTCCACCTCTTTCCTCCCCCTCCTCCTCTTTCCTCTCCCCTCTCCCTCCTCCTCTTTCCTCTCCCCTCTCCCTCCTCCTCTTTCCTCTCCCCTCTCCCTCCTCCTCTTTCCTCTCCCATCTCCCTCCTCCTCTTTCCTCTCCCATCTCCCTCCTCCTCTTTCCTCTCCCCTCTCCCTCCTCCTCTTTCCTCTCTTCTCTCCCTCCTCCTCTTTCCTCTCCCTCCTCCTCTTTCCTCTCCCCTCTCCCTCCTCCTCTTTCCTCTCCCCTCTCCCTCCTTCTCTTTCCTTTCCTCCTCCTCCCCTCCCTCCTCTTTCCTCTCCTCCTCCCATCCCTCCTCTTTCCTCTCCTCCTATCCCCTCTTTCCTCACCCCTCTCTCCCTCCTCTTTCCTCTCTCCCTCCTCTTTCCTCTCTCCCTCCTCTTTCCTCTCTCCCTCCTCTTTCCTCTCTCCCTCCTCTTTCCTCTCTCCCTCCTCTTTCCTCTCTCTCCTCTCTCCCTCCTCTCTCCTCTCTCCCTCCTCTCTCTCTCTCCCTCCTCTCTCCCTCCTCTTTCCTCTCTCCCTCCTCTTTCCTCTCTCCCTCCTCTTTCCTCTCTCCCTCCTCTTTCCTCTCTCCCTCCTCTTTCCTCTCTCCCTCCTCTTTCCTCTCTCCCTCCTCTTTCCTCTCTCCCTCCTCTTTCCTCTCTCCCTCCTCCTTCCTCTCTCCCTCCTCCTTCCTCTCCCCTCTCCCCTCTCTCCCTCCTTCTCTTTCCTCTGTCCTCTCTCCCTCCTCTTTCCTCTCTCCCTCCTCTTTCCTCTCTCCCTCCTTCTCCCCTCTCTCCCTCCTCTTTCCTCATTCCTCTCCCCTCTCCCCCTCCTTCCTCTCCCCTCTCCCCCTCCTTCCTCTCCCCTCTCCCCCTCCTTCCTCTCCCCTCTTCCCCTCCGTCTCCTTCCTCTCTTCTCCCCTCCCTCTCTCCTCTCTCCCACTCCTTCTCTTTCCTCTCCACTCTCCCCCTCTCCCCTCTCCCCCTCTCTCTTTCCTCTCCCCTCTCCCCCTCTCTCTTTCCTCTCTCCTCTCTCCCTCCTTCCTCTCGCCTCTCCTCCCCCTCTCTTCCTCTCCCACACACAGTGTCACACACAGTGTCACACACACACACACACACACACAGTGTCATACACACACAGTGTGACACACACACACACACAGTGTCACACACACACACACACACACACAGTGTCACACACACACACACACACACACACACACACACACACAGTGTCACACACACAGTGACACACACACACACACACACACTGTCACACACACACACAGTGTCACACACACACAGTGTCACACACACACGCAGTGTCACACACACGCAGTGTCACACACACACACACAGCGTCACACACACAGCGTCACACACACACACAGCGTCACACACACACACAGCGTCACACACACACAGCGTCACACACACACAGCGTCACACACACACAGCGTCACACACACACACAGTGTCACACACACACACACACACACACACACACACACACACACACACACAGTGTCACACACACACACACACACAGTGTCACACACACAGTGTCACACACACAGTGTCACACACACACACACACACACACACAGTGTCACACACACACACAGCGTCACACACACAGTATCACACACACACTGTCACACACACACAGTGTCACAGTCACACACACAGTGTCACAGTCACACACACAGTGTCACAGTCACACACACAGTGTCAGTCACACACACAGTGTCACAGTCACACACACAGTCTCACAGTCACACACACACACACACACACTGTCACAGTCACGCAAACTCGCGCACTGTCACAGTCACGCAAACTAGCGCACTGTCACAGTCACGAACACTAGCGCACTGTCACAGTCTCGCACACTAGCGCACTGTCACAGTCTCGCACACTCGCGCACTGTCACAGTCTCGCACACTCGCGCACTGTCACAGTCTCGCACACTCGCACACTGTCACAGTCTCGCACACTCGCACACTGTCACAGTCTCGCACACTCGCACACTGTCACAGTCTCGCACACTCGCACACTGTCACAGTCTCGCACACTGTCACAGTCTCGCACACTCGCACACTGTCACAGTCTCGCACACTGTCACAGTCTCGCACACTGTCACAGTCTCGCACACTGTCACAGTCTCGCACACTGTCACAGTCTCGCACACTGTCACAGTCTCGCACACTGTCACAGTCTCGCACACTGTCACAGTCTCGCACACTGTCACAGTCTCGCACACTGTCACAGTCTCGCACACTGTCACAGTCTCGCACACTGTCACAGTCTCGCACACTGTCACAGTCTCGCACACTGTCAGTCTCACACACACACAAGCAAAGTTTGCAGCAAAAGCAGCCTCTCTCCCTCCCTCCAGTAGCTAACATTTAAGGAGAAGGAGAAACCCCAGCATCTCCACCCCTTGTGTTGTGTTTGTTTGTTATCCTTGTCCGCAACTCCGCTCTTGTTTTACCAATTACTGCTGCGACACACTTTATTCGAGCAAATACCCAGTATGTACCTGGCAGATACCTGGAATGCGCCGCTCCTCACCTCTGACAAGCCCCGTTGCATTTGCCTTCCCAGCCTGGGTTCATGCCTGGCTGATGGGCGGCTGATCTGTTAAATGATAATGATTAGGATTTAATAGGCTGCAATGCTTCGCGTGTCTACCAGATGGCATAAATTCATGAATTGTAATGCAGTATATATATATATATATATATATATACTGTGCAGTATTGCAGCCAGCGGGAATAAAATGCTTCAATCCCTGCCTGGAAAATAACGCAATGCACTCGGGCAGAAAACAGTCACAAACCTCAATACACCCGGGTATACCCGAATTCGTGGGACTAGCCGAGCTCGAATAAAGTGTGTCGCCAGTGTAGGTATACTATCAGTGGTTAGGTTCCACTGTTTGGCTGTTTTGTATAATCTGATTATAGGCGCTGTAATCTTTTTATATCTATATATGTGCGGACACGCAATTTTGTGACTACTACCAGCTTCAAATTGCAAGGTCCAACATAACTATCCTCACACTGATGACACCCAAAGGGTGAGCTTCTAGGGATCCATGCTAAAATGGATCCCTAGAAGGGATTTCCTATGTTGTTTGTCTCCTTTATGCTCCCCCTGGATTGTGAGAATACAGTTCAGCTTCTTGGGGTACAGAGTGAAATGGAGAGAAATGCATATACTGTATACACACATACATACATTTTGTCTACAGAAAAAAGAAAAGAAAACCTTGGCTGCATTAAAATTACCACCGTTTTGGAGGATGTTACTTAGATGGTGCTTTTGTTATAACCAGCAAGCACACAGTGTGTTTTCACACCAATAGTCTAGGAAGTAAAGCCAGCACCCCCATTCCTCCCATGTTGGAAAACGAAGTGTAATTTGGTAAAACAGAATAAAATTTTCTGGACAAGGGAGACCTCGATGTAAAAATTATAATTGTTGAAATAGCTTAACAGTGGCAAGAACACTGCTTTTAAAGTGGGTAAATCTGGTCCAAATCCCAGTATAATATTTGTGACCTTGGGCAAGTTACTTTATTGTATCCCCACCAAAAATTAGATTCTCCAAAAAGAGGAGCGAAGAAAAACAATAGCGCAATAATGTTGGAACATATATGTGATGGGATCCTGCTGTGTCTTCTTAAGTATCTACTCACGTTCTTCAATATAAAAAAGGCACATCTCATACAAAGAAAGTGCCCCAAGTTTGAGACATGTTTTCTTCAATATAAAAAGGCACGAGTAGATACTTCAGAAGATACAGCAAGACCCCATCACATATATGTTGCAACGTTATTGCGCTGTTGGGTTTGTTCTTCAATTTTCGGTGACGTCCTACACGCTTCTTCTTTCTGGAGAATATTACATGTGTGAAGGAACTCAGGAGACTGTTCCTTATTCTAAGGTTTGAGTGGAGGATTTTTTATTCCTTACACAAGTGTTTTTATTTTTATACATGTTCTTATTCACTATTACTATAAGTGCACCGAATAGTTAAATATTTCTACAAGTTAAATTTTCATTGCCGCATTGTGTATAATTTTGTCACAGTATTAATGAGTCACTATTATTTAACGGACCTACACTGTGGGAGCACTGGCCAATACATTTTTGGGTGAAACCAAAATTATATTGTAAGCTCTTCGGGGCATTAATTATGCCTTCAAAATTCTATGAATTCTATGAACAGTGCTTTGTACAATGTTAGCACTGTACTAGAATTTTTTCAAATAATAGAACCATCATTTGTTGTAATATTGAAGACAAAATGAATAATACTCGTGACTATATGAGAGTCTATTTTGTAATATCTTACAATAGTTCAAACTCATTTGACGTTCGTTACTAATAAAGAAGGTTGCTACAGTACAAGTCACACTTCTCATGCGAGATAAAGGAGACCTTTATATGTTATGTTTTGAGACAGTGCTTTGCATGTTTGATACTCTAAAATGTATAAAAACCTAAAACTGAATCTTAATTCAGAGATGATGGGCCTTTAAATGTTTTCTAGGTAACAAATAATTTAAAAAGCAGAGTTTAAATTAAAGCAGACATTTTCTGGAACTCCACTAATTTGCACAATTCAAAATAATGTAAAGATTGACAATGCTATTACCTTTCAGTCCATGTTTAAGACAATGCTCCATAATTACAAAGAATTGCTGGAGAGGTGGGTATTCAGAATCCAAACTTCTACCAAGGTTTAAAGATGACTGAATCAATGCTTTTATACTGAGTTTCATCAAATTCATTAAGTTGGCACGTTCATCCATCCTGTCACCTATGGAAGAAACATACAAGAATTGATCTCTAGGCAGTCAACACAATGTTTGGTACATAAGCAACTTATAAAACTATAAAGATACAGTCACTGCTAGGACAAAAGTGAACTACTGAACTATGTTTAATTGGTGAATTAAATATAATGTAATTGTTGAATATAAATATTTCCACAGTAACAAAGTACCTGAGAATATAGTTCCATTTTCACTCCTCACTTTCTCTTTTTTCTTTATTTGTAAATTATGTCACTTTGACAAGTAAAAAAGTGTTACATGAAGGGTTTTTAAATCTTTCAAGAAATTCAATAACCAGGGGTGTGCAAACTTTTTCATTGCACTGCCTGTGACAGGGCTGCTTGACAACTTTTGTGTAAAGTAAAAATGCATATTTGTTATTTTGCAAATCAGTGCACCACTTGTGGCAGTCTTTTCTGTTTTCTTGCCTTTACAGAGCTACAAAGGGATTTGCATAGCCTTTATTTTTTAAATATCAAGTAACACAATACACTACCAAGTATTTTGCGATTGCCGGTACCTTTTTAGGTATTGGAATGGATTTCTTTTCAATGTTTTGAATTTGCCATAATTTTTATTTATTTTTTTAAGATGTTTTAGTGTGCAATATTTGTATGTTTATATACATTAATGTTTGTTTTATCAGCATAGTAGTTTTTCTGGCCATTTAGTGTCCGTTGTGTTGTGGTCTGAAACCAGAAGGGACAGTGGAGGTGTGTTCATCCATTCCCCCTTCCCTGCTTTCTCGACGACATTTCTCCCCGCTAGCACCAGAGGGAGGGAATTCCCTTCGGGACGTCTACTTAACGAGAAGGCTCCTTGTGACCTTGGGCAAGTCACTTTATCTCCCTGTGCCTCAGGCACTAAAAAACAGATTGTAAGCTCCACGGTGCAGGGACTGTGTCTGCAAAATGTCTCTGTAAAGCTCTACGTAAAACTAGTAGCGCTAAACAAGAACAAACAATTATTATATTAATTTTTAACAGACAGTAGTGACCTAGACTATTCAGTCTGACAACGCGCCAGGAGAGGCACCAAACGCATTAGAGTATTTTTCCCTCACCATGATGTTTATGTGCTAAATAAAATAGATTTTTATCCACTACTGCTCAGTACGCCAGCTTTTCTCTGTGTGCTGTGCACCACCATTTTTGTTTGCCTACTTTATCTTACCCAAGCGGCAGGAGCACGCCAACGTAACTCACGGTGAAGGGGTACCCAGGCCATGAAATAAAAGCATTCTGCTCGGCTGGGTTCCCCTGAGTCAGATAAAGTGACTGTAGCGTTTCAGTTCTGCAGACAAGGGCAAGCTGCAGTCCTATTGATTTGTCGAAAATGTGCCCGCTAGGAATAAGGGGCTTCTGTTACTGTTTAAAGAGTTAATTGGATAAGTGTGCCTGTGGTTATGTGGTGGGGCCCGGCATTGCAACCCTGTATCAATGTGTAACTGCAAACAAGCAAGGGAAGCCTTAACCACGAGCTAAATTGGTTAAGTGGTCTGCGGTCATGAAAAGATGCTAGATTGCAACAATGTATAATGTGGTCTCATCATCCTATTAAGGTCAATTGGTGAAGTCCGCCTGCGGTTATCGATTGGGTCCAGGCATTGCAACATTGCATCCCGGCCCCAAACCACAGACCGGGGAAAGTTAAACCACATCACAGCCCACACATAATTAGCTAGCTAATTTTTAATAGGAATGTCCTAGCTCGCTGATTTTTTATATGCAGAGCACTAGGGGATAATCATATAACCAGGTATAGTTATGATACTCTAACAGTTATTTAAAGTCATAAATGAGAAGTAGCTCTGATTTTAGTATTTTAAAGTTATAGGAACCGGGACATTTACATTTCAGCCAGACAGGACAGCGGATACATTAGGAATTCACTATTGTCATTTATGATCAGCCATTCCAGGGGTGAGTCATGCATAACGTAAGTCCGGACTTCTGAGACTCCCTGTGGAGATGACTCCAGAGTGTCTACGAAAGTCCGGGGCTTCAAAAAGGTACCGACCTGGTGAAAGTGCTAAATACAATGAAGTGTATATAAACAGATTGCTTAGCAAATGTCCGGGGATCCTGGAGGAAGGTAGACATTCTGCCGCCGTGCAAGGGGGCTTGGTCAGATATGTTAAGCGGGTTGTGCGAGGTTAGCGCATGACCCTTGGCATACCGTGAAGCCCTTTACCCGGCTGCAGTAACTGTTAGCAATCTTGCCATAGGGTGGGAATTTGCTTCCCACGCCAAGATTGGCTGTGTATTACCCAAATAGGCTTGGGAGGGTTTTATAAGCCCGTGCAGGTGACGAACTAATATTGCTGAAATGAAGAAACCGTTGATATGTTACTGAAATGGACTGGGGGGGTCTCTGGAGAAGGATTGAAAGTGATGTTCCGTTTCCATTTTGTAAAATCTGTTGTCTTCAGTTTCCATTTTGTGTGAAGGAATGTGTATGTGGTGTGTAGATGGGAGGTTTCACTTCTAGTAATTTAAACCATGTGGCCAATCCCAAATTCCTGCTATAGAATACTTCTCAAAAAATCTTCCAATTTAAACACTACAGGCATACCCCGCATTAACGTACGCAATGGGACCGGAGCATGTATGTAAAGCGAAAATGTACTTAAAGTGAAGCACTACTTTTTTCCTACTTATCGATGCATGAACTGTACAGCAATCGTCATATACGTGCATAACTGATGTAAATAACACATGTGTAAAAGGCTCTATAGTCTCCCCGCTTGCGCACAGCTTCGGTACAGGTAGGGAGCCGGTATTGCTGTTCAGGACGTGCTGACAGGCACATGCGTGAGCTGCCGTTTTCCTATTGAGCGATATGTACTTACTCGCGAGTGTACTTAAAGTGAGTGTCCTTAAACCGCGGTATGCCTGTATTCTTTCTTTCTTTGCCTTATATCATATATAATATTAGCCGTATTGTCAGCTACATGGGTACAACATTCTTCTCCACCACTACACCAACATTTCTGCTCTTATAGTTACATTACAGGCATACCCCGGTTTAAGGACACTCACGAGTAAGGACATATCGCCCAATAGGCAAACGGCAGCTCGCGCATGCGCCTGTCAGCACGTCCTGAACAGCAATACCGGCTCCCTACATGTACAGAAGCTGTGCACAAGCGGGGAGACTATAGAGCCTGTTACAAATGGATTATTTACATCAGTTAAGCACGTATATGACGATTGTGGTATAGTACATGCATCAATAAGTGGAATAAAGGTAGTGCTTCACTTTAAGTATATTTTCGCTTTACATACATGCTCCGGTCCCATTGCGTATGTTAATGCGGGGTATGCCTGTACTTACTTTAAAACTAATTGAAAACAATTTTAGAATCCTAGCAAATTCCTATCTCACAGACATGTACCCTTCTGTGTAAATTCCTGTGAAAACGGTGGGGCCTAGGGCTGCAGCTGTGGGCTACAGACATGAGAGCTGTTTTGATTTTTAGGTTCAGTCTCTCATTTTCCTTGCAATTAATATAACGTGGAGTTATTTTTTCTTCCCCAGCACCCTCCTTTTCCGCAATAGCATTCTTTTGACCCATTTTAACTTTTACACATAGAACTTTTGTCCACACAGAGAATTGATTTCACACAGTATTTCTCACTCAGAGAATTTTCTCCACACAGATTGTAACAACTGCAGATTTTGAAGTTACTCTCATCAAGACACCCCCTAAGTATCACACAGACCACTAAGTATCACACAGTATCAATTGATTCTTACAGAGGCGGCACATCTTATTCTAACATTTCCCGCACGGCAGGATGTGTGCGGGCAACATGGTGACGCGGCCTGTCCGCGCGTCACTGTGACGTCACTGTCACGTGCGCGCCCGGCTTCCCCGGCTTCCCCGACACCCCTGAAGTTTGAAGTGAGGTAAGCGGGGGTACGGGGAAACAGAAGGGGCGCAGGAGCAGCCAGGGGGTCGGGAAGGGGGCACAAAAATGCGCGCGAGTGGAGGGGGTGCACGGAAGAGATGCGGCTGGCTCCCGGTCTAGTTTCAGCGCCAGCCGGAGTAAGCCCCGGTCAACCGGCGGCTTTTGTAAGAATAAGCTGTGCCGGGACAGTACATTAACCTACTTAGAATTTCTATAATGTCACCCAGACTAACCTTCAGAAACATGGCCTCATATGAAACACCCAACTCCTTAAACGAAAGGCCTGAATAGAGGCCAGTTCTAACCAGGTTTAATGAGCTATAACATGATTGGTTTAAGAATTAAGCAGTGGTTAGTATAATCTGCCTAGTAACACATTTTGAACAAAGGAAATTAAATGTATAAAGAGGCTGCTTGGACACTCCCTGGCAGAGAGAGTCTTGTAGACTTTTGAATGAGTATGATCATACATTGCAATAAACTACTTATTATCAAATGAACCCGTTTGTCAATTTGGAACATTGACACAGGCTATCGGGTGAGTGTTAACTGTGATCCATCTGAAGGTATAGCGTGCGGTACAGAGACAATTCCATCGCAACCAAGGAATGTACCCCACTACGAAAGTTCGTTAGAACTAAGGACTTGTGAACGAATTCTGCAAGGGCAGAACAAAGATATTTCTTTTGGCGTAGATACGGGGGCTGCAAGCGGCGCCCCTATCCAAAGACTGTTTCGCGTCTCTTGTTTGCTTTATCAGTTCATAGCGTTTCCTTTTGGCCTTGCCACTTCCCCAAGCACCTTCACAAGATGCTTGGGGAAGTGGCAAGTATGGAAGGAAGGTATCCAAATATGTGCTAAGTGAAGGTGAAAAAGACGGCGCTAACTCTATTAGTGTACACTTGTGTTATACAGTGATTAATAATTATAATCAATTGATTAATAAACAATAGTGACGTGATAAAACAACGTGCAAACAATGGTAAGTTCAAACCCCCTGCTCAAACCCAGCTGGTAGGGACTGGTTCCACTAGTCCCACAAATCGTCACTCTCCAGTTGCAATCCAGGGGGAGAACAATTGTCAATGCGAATTTGAATACAAAGTCAACCCCTTATAAATGTAAATGTGAATTCTTATGAAAAATCAATTTATATACATAACGGAGCTCTCCCACATTTTTTATCCACCCCACATTGAATAATGTGCGGTAAAATATTTTTCAGAATATTTTCTAGTTTGAAAAACTCATTTTAGTGCCCCTGCTGGGTCCAAACAGGACATTTTTTTTTTTCCCCCATAGCATTCAACCCGTTCGCATTAACCCGTTCCTATCCTCATCCTTGTCCAATCCTACACCTCGTTCCCACATATTCACATTGCGGGTAAATTAACCCAGTGTGTCACCCCTGAAGTATTTGTAAAACAGAAATACCTGAATATATTTGAAATTTATTCAATAATGTAAAAGAAGCCACAATCTTATCCCTCAACCTTGCATAATTATATTTGCCACATCAGGTTAATTGTAACACCACGTTGAAAAGATAGAGAATCCAATTCCCATTTAAACAAGTGCTCCCTCATGCATATGGATGCCGAGATAGTAATCAGTGCAGACCATTTTATATACAAGTGTTCTGGATTAAATGCCAATCATGCAGGGTATATATAGATACTAAAGAGGAGAGGGCGGTACACTCCTGAGGAAGCCACGCACCTATTGGCGAAACGCGTAGAGTGGTAGTCGCCCTGAGATGAGAGAATCTGTAGCAGAGCCTGCAGACCCACGACCGGAAGTGACGTATCGCGACCAACCGGAAGTGACGTATCGGAGCCTGCCGGGCAGGACAGTGCACTCGAGAGGGAGCTCCAGGCAGAGACCCAAACAGCGTCCTGCAATACCAACGAATCGGACGGGAACAACATACCCCAGAGGGAGCCCACGAGGGGGAGAGTCCCAGAGAGCGGTGTCCCACGCAGAGTCCACACCGGAGGTGGTCGGTGAGCCTGAAGTTAACAGCTTTCTCTCCTTGATCACATTGAATGTGATACACGCATGAAATACTTGTTTTTATTGTAAGTGTTCATTTTTAACCCTATAAAGTCGAGTTTTTTTATAGTACTGGTCTGCACTATGGTTATCTTTTCTTTTACATACACATTGCTGCTGAGCTGAGATTTGGAGTCCCCACATCTCTGGTTGAGAAACCCTCCTTGCTGAGACCATTGTGTCAAACCGCTTGTTTTTGACTTACATCTTGTAAGTAGGCAACACATATGAGCCAAGATTCACCATAGATTTTATATACAAGTTATAAAACTGTCTGCACTTAGATTGTTTTTTGTTCTATTTCCCTTTATGCTCCCCCAGGATTGCAACTGGAGGTATCCAAATATACCATTATTTGGATGACATTTTAAGAAAGGAACAAGACAAGTCTTACTCCAACATTTGACAAGCGTGCTGGATTTCTTGACAATACTTGGGTAGTTAGTGAACTTTGAAAAAAATTCAAATTTTCCCAATGCAAAACTTCACATATTTGGGAGTACAATTTGATACTCGAAATATCAGAACAACCAGGTCCACCAATCAGCTGTCAGCAAGTCAATGTAGGAGTATCATTGGTACGCTCTTGGCCACTATTCAAGTGGTAAAATGGGCAAGATGGCACAAGGGTGTCAAGGGGAGACTCCTGGAGCGGGTAGGACCTCAGTGGCTGGAACAGCGGGGAGCAGTCAAGAACTGTTGGGGTCACAAGCAGGATTCGGTGGCAGGCAGCAAGCGGGATCGTCGGGGTCCAGGCAGGGGTCGGCAACAGGAAATCAGGAGCAAGGCAGAGGAGCAAGTACTGAGACTAGGGAGCAGGGACTGAGACCAGGGAACAAACCAGATCATAGACAAGGGCCTTTAATTAATACCGGACACAATACAGAACAGGAACATAAGCAAAAACATGGGCATGGGAGTCTGGACACAAAGGCAAGGGAGAAACAGGAAACTATAAGGACAGAGGACAGGAGCACCAAGAGGAGACAGACAGACAGAGAACCCCCAGAGCAGACAGAAAACAGCAACACACTGACGGACAGAGAAAGGGAGATTTAGGACACTGTCAGGGCTATTCCTGAAATTACTCCCCCCCTCGAGCGTTCTCTGAATGATCCTCCAGGCTCTTCCCAGAGGCCTTGATGAAAGGCAGACTCAGGGTGACTCACCTCTCGTGGTATGTCGAGCAAAATACTTGTCACCAGTGTGACGTGCAGGAACCAGTAACCGGTACATCAGGCGTTACAAGGAACTTCCTGACGGTGCGTTTAACTTAAATGCATGGACATCAGGAACATGGGCATCAGGAACGGGTGCCCAGGCTCTCCATATGAGTCACGTAGAGTAAATTAGTGATATGCGCTCCAACATTTAAATCCTTACCTCCGTTTTTCTAAATACTGCACCGACACACTTTATTCGAGCAAATACCCAGTATGTACCTGGCAGATACCTGGAATGCGCCGCTCCTCACCTCTGACAAGCCCCGTTGCGTTTGCCTTCCCAGCCTGGGTTCATGCCTGGCTGATGGGCGGCTGATCTGTTAAATGATAATGATTAGGATTTAATAGGCTGCAATGCTTCGCGTGTCTACCAGATGGCATAAATTCATGAATTGTAATGCAGTATATATATATATACTGTGCAGTATTGCAGCCAGCGGGAATAAAATGCTTCAATCCCTGCCTGGAAAATAACCCAATGCACTCGGGCAGAAAACAGTCACAAACCTCAATACACCCGGGTATACCCGAATTCGTGGGACTAGCCGAGCTCGAATAAAGTGTGTCGCCAGTGTATGGATCAATAAAAGAATATATTTTTTATCAGTTTTTTGGTGTGGGAACCACTCTATTTGTGGCTGTGCGTTGGAGTGTTTTTTCCTCTGGATTCTCCATATGAGTCAGTGGGAACATTGAGTTAACTCTCCGAGGTCTCTTTTTGTGACCAAAATAGTTTTGGCATCTCCTTCTCCAACTTCATTGTGGCGAGAACGGAGGTGATCAGGCCTGAATAAAGGTGTTATACCCGGCTGGTCATCCTCCCCTTGCATTGGGAATGAAGAGGTTAAACGTATTTGCCATGCATTGCTGTGTTTGCCCTGTCCCAGCCGTTTTTACCCCCATTTGCAGGCCATTCCCTGCCTGCTGTAGTAAAAGAAAATGTATTGCCTGCTATATTCTGTGGAGACACAAGATGGGAGTAGTGAGCACCACAGTAAGCATTGATTGAATACGCGTGGCTGCGGTTAAGCCGTCTATGTAAACGCATGGGAATCCATTTACTATTGGTTTAACCTGTAAGCACAAGTCAATTGGATAAGTGGTTTGCGGTTAGCTGTACCGATAGAAAGCAAACCGAGGAACGGATACATTCTAACTTGAAAGACGGTCAGTCAATTGACTTGGGAACTGTGTCAAATGACGTGAGAATTCATGAACTTGGTTTCCCGAAGCCGGCATTTCAATTAGGAAGGCTAACTCGAGAACGGAGGCACCCAGCATCCTGGTTTTTGGGGTGCATATGTAATAAAACACATGACTTTACATGAAAAAATTAGAGTGAAAATACACCCAGAACATTACGTTTAATAAAGTGTGTAAATTGTGTGTTTTAACTGTATGGGCAGGACTTGTTCCAATAAGCCCGGGAAGAATTCCTCTGACCTGAAGATAGGGTGGGGGGGAATGAGCTGCGGGTATTTTATTCCTGACAATTCAAAGGGATTCCGCTGACCAGGTGCCCATCAGTCTAGAGAAGTGACAAGGATGAAAGACCCCAGAGCAACCTAATGTATACATGGCCGGATGCCTGAGATGTCGTAGATCCTGGGCCATGGACACCTTCGCGCCAAACCTCAGACTAAGAAGCGCCAGAAAGAGGGTGTACATCAGGTATGCTAAGTTGCCCGGGTGTCAAGCCGACACATGCGCTTTGCAAACAAGGAAGCCTTTTTGCCCTGTTTTGCAAACTGCGGGCAACGTGTCTATTGGTGGGTTAAATTTTTTCAGAATGGGGATTGGGTGCTCATGTTAAAGGTAGGCAAGAATTGTCTATAACTGTGCCGACCGAGCGGCCCCCAGTGTGTTCGTGATTCTTGATCCATGATGTGAATACGCAAGACTTTGTTCCACCACAGCGACAGCCGGTCCCGGAGAGAAGGGGTTAATAACACCGTAACTAAGGATTTACCCCAAACTTCGGAATTCGTTAGCCCTAGTAACTCTTGAACGAATTCTAACGAATCTCTACGAAATTCTTTGAGGTGGCTGTGTTATTAGGTCGGCAAGTTGCGATCTAGCCACGGGACCTTTAAACCAAGATTGCATTTCTTGCTCTTGCATGCAAAGGACAATTTATTTAGTTCCCTTATCCCTGTAAGTGTTGTTTTAAGTGTATTCTGCAGATGTCGTGTGTTTGTTTATTAAGGAAATAAATCACAATTTATTTTGCAACTTATTCTGTTCAATCGAGTACTCAGAAATATAAATGTGTTGATAAAGTTGGTGTCCATCGTGACATTCATCTTTTCAGACTCCAATTTAGCACTAAATGTCTGTTCCTTGTAACCTTTGCTCAAGTCAAGCAAAGCCTCTGCCTGCTTGCTTTTGAATTCTGCCTGATGTCCAGAATCTGTTTCTACTGTCCCAGTCTCCTGCCGTTTTGTGGAATCACTTAATGAGCATTTAAGACCAGCTATTTCAGTTATTAGCTCTTGATCCTGTCCTTCTGCTTTTCCTTTCCCACTCAATGCAGTTGCCAGTGCAGCTTACTTAGGAGTTAAATCACGATTCCACATCTCCCAGCTGACTCAGAGCAAAGTTTAAATCGGTTTCCTTTTCTTTATTTTTGACCTGCAGCTGCCGGTACTCCTCCTGGACCTTATCCAGCTCCAGCAGGGCCTTCTCAAGGACTGTGTGGTCAAGCAATTTGCAGGCATCAGCCAATTTTACCTCCTAGTTCAGTGTCAGGCCGGCCACTTGACGGATGGACACATCCTCTATCTTCCTTTTTGGCGAGCTGTATTTTGAGCTCAGCGATCTGCGCCTGCAGCGCTGTGAGTTTCTGGGATGTGAGTTCAGCTGCCAGCTTTAGGTCTTCCACTTACAGGCTCAGCTGCAAGTTCCACTCCACAGCGAGAGACCCCTGTTTAAGTGCATCCTACAATTCTCCTCTCAGGGCTCACTAAAGCCTGATAAAGTTGCACTCAAAAAGTCTATACACCATAAGTAAGGTATTAATATCGTATTCTCTTCTGTCGATACATATAACCCAAATATTGGGTCAAGGGACCACCTATTGATGAACTACTAACAATCAAATATTAAAATAAAAAAAATAATAAAAATGTATTGAAATCTATTGAGCGACGAAAGACGTGAACAATATTATTTACAGTGTATAATTTAAAATCCCCAGTGGAAGAGACGGCATAAAGGATATAAGTAATGTACGGCACCTGGCCCTGATAGCATACATCCAAGAGTTCTCAAGGAGTTAAGCTCAGTAATAGCCAAACCATTATATTTAATATTCAAGGACTCCATTTCCACAGGCTCAGTACTACAAGATTGGCGTAAAACAGATGTGGTGCCTACATTTAAAAAGGGAGCTAGATCACAACTGGGGAATTACAGACCTGTAAGCCTGACTTCAATAGTGGGGAAACTACTTGAAGGTTTAATACGGGATAATATTCAGGAATACCTAATGGAAAACAAAATTATTAGTAATAGTCAGCATGGATTTATGAAGGATAGATCATGCCAAACTAACCTCATTGTTTCTTTGAGGAGGTAAGTAGGAATTTTGACCAGGGTAATGCAGTTGATGTGGTCTACTTGAAAAGGCTTTTGATACGGTTTCACACGAGGTTGGTGTACACAATAAAGAAAATTGGACTCGGTAATAATATATGCACCTGGATTGAAAACTGGTTAAAGGACAGACAACAGAGGGTTGTCATAAATGGAACTTTTTCAGGTTGGGCTAAAGTCGTGAGTGGAGTACCTCAGGGATCGGTACTGGGACCCCTGCTTTTTAACTTGTTTATTAATGGCCTTGAGGTTGGCATCGAGAGCAAAGTCTCCATCTTTGCTGATGATACTAAATTGTGTAAGGTAATAGAATCAGAGCACAATGTAATTTCTCTTCAGAAGGATTTGGAGAGACTGTAAACATGGGCAGGTAAATAGCAGATGAGGTTTAATGCAGATAAATGTAAGGTTATGCATTTGGGATGCAAGAATAAAAAGGCGAATTACAAATTAAATGGGGATAAATTGGGGTAATCCTTGATGGAGAAGGATTTAGGAGTGCTTGTAGACAGCAGGCTTAGCAATAGTGTCCAAAGTCATGCAGTAGCTGCAAAGGCAAACAAGATCTTATCTTGCATCAAACGGGCAATAGATGGAAGGGAAGTAAACATAATTATGCCCCTTTACAAAGCATTAGTAAGCCACACCTTGAATATGGAGTACAATTTTGGGCATCAATCCTAAGAAAAGACATTATGGAACTATAGAGAGTGCAGAGAAGAGCCACCAAATTAATAAAGGGGATGGACAATCTAACTTATGAGGAGAGGCTAGCTAAATTAGATTTAATTACATTAGAAAAGAGGTGTCTACGAGGGGATATAATAACTATATACAAATATATACAAAAATATTCGTGGACAATACAAGGAGCTTTCAAAAGAACTATTCATCCCAAGGGCAGTACTAAGGACTCGGGGTCATCCCTTAAGGTTGGAGGAAAGGCGATTTCACCAGCAACAAAGGAAAGGGTTCTTTACAGTAAGGGCAGTTAAAATGTGGAATTCATTACCCATGGAGACTGTGATGGCAGATACAATAGAGTTGTTCAAAAAAAGGTTGGACATCTTTTTAGATAGGAAAGGTATACAGGGATATACCTGTTATGCTTTGCTCACCACAAACTAGACGAGACCCCTGTGCTGAGATGGGAATAGGCAAACACCAGCCACAGACACGGGGACCCCGTCCGGAATGAAGGATGGTCTTGCTGGCCGAGTCTAGGACAGGAGAGATCAGAATAAACGTATACTTGCTGGGTCCGATGCAGGAGAGGTCCAGAGCGTGGAAGGTACTATTGCCAAGATCAGTACTGGAGAAGAGCGGATCGTCGAAGTTCAAAGCCAGGGTCAGGGTACGAGAGGTGTGGAGAGCCAGGTGAAGCCGAGATCAGTATTCCACAGAGCGAAGGCTCCAAGGGCATGCTGGGTCGGTGACGAGAGATCAGAAATAGGAACAAGGTAACAGGACGAGAACAAGGCAGGTTAAGCAGAGGCAAACACAGGGTAACGTGAGTCTATCTAAACAAAACAATGTTCATGGCGCAGTGTTAGTTAGCACTGAAAAACACATAATACTGCAACTCCAAGTAGAAGATTCTCCAGGTCAGCAGACTCTTTGTAGACCCTCATATGAAGAAACACAAATGCAAGGATATAGTGCATTAACATTTACTTTAAGATGACAAACAACACAGAGGGGATGGTAACACACTCACACTCTCCCCGCTGGTAAGTAAACAAGAAGTGACTTCGGTCGCACTTCAACCCTTCTCCTTAGATAACAGCACCCGATGTGACTGCTCCCCTTCTCAGTCAGGAACAGACCGCGATTGCCTCTGCCAGTGTCTCTCACCCGCAGTGGGGGCACTCCGCTGCGTCGCGGCCATCTCAGAAGTCTCCTTCCAATCAGGGCTTCTCAGGAGATTGGGTTCAATGGCCTCAAAGCATCAAAAAAGGCCCAACATGTTTCGTCCCACCGGACTTCCTCTGGGGTCAAGAATAATGCTAATACACAGGCACCTCCCTACTTGAATGCTGTGAGGATTCTGGAGTCACATCGCTCACGGCGTGCTCCTCACTTACCTGCAGCTCCGTCTGGGTCTCCCGCGGCTCACATGGACTCCGGAAGCAAGCCGCCGATCTCCATTGCTCCTATGCGCGCGCACGTCTGCTTCCCTCTTCTGCCCTCGGATCAGGGCGTGGGTCCGCGCACACAGCCACTGGTGCTGCTACACGGAGGCGCGGCCACACAGAGGCGCACCCGCCTCTTAAAGGCACAGCACCCCAAACTATTGCTACGTTTAAATGCAGTCAGACTACTGGACTTTATGGCTCCTCCCCTGGGACTCATTCTGGACCTATCCCTGCTGTAGCCTGGCCCTTCCACACACCTCCACCTTGCTGCTCTGCTATTGGACCCTCTCTCCTATATATACCTTGCAGAGTCACTAACTCATTGGCTGAGCATAGAACCAGTTGTTCTCATCACTCTCTGCCTCCCTAGTTCTATTTTGCAGAATTCCTCGTGAACCGAACCGGCTTCTGCTACATCTTCCTGTACCTCTGGCATCCCGAACTCGGCATACGGCTACACGACTCTCCGCACCTCTGGCATCCCGATCCTGGCTTACGGTAAACAACAACGTCCCTCTCTCTAACCCTGGACTTGGCAAACGGCCTCCACTACCAACCGTACCTCTCCTACCCCGATCCGGAATCCCAGACCAATCTACTCTCAAGACGTGCCCTCGTGGCTGTGGGTGGCGTTCTAACCTTTCCCACCTCAGCAACGCGGTCCCGTCTCGTTTGTGGTGAGCACATCCTTACATTATGCTCAGCCCTACAAACATGGACCCCGCTGAGGTGGAGCGCACTTTAAATGCCCATACTGCTCTTTTTACCCGACTAGAGGCTTATCTGGACCAAGCAGATAGATGGACGGATACGTTGCAGCAAAACGTCCATGCCCTTACTCTTCAAGTTCGAGCCCTCACTCGGCAACCTCCACCCGTGGCACCCTCTGCACCGGCTAATCCTTTTCCGACACCTCCGTTCGCTCCGGAACCACGTATTCCGCCTCCCAAACACTATGCGGGGGATCCCCAAGGATGCCGGGGTTTCATTAACCAATGTCTCGTCCAATTTCGTCTCTCTCCCTCTCGCTTTGTGTCTTCTGTCTCCAGGGTTGGCTACATCTACTCCCTTCTCACCGACCAGGCACTGGCATGGGCCTCTCCCATCTGGGAACAACAGGGTGCTCTCACACAGGACATCGATCTCTTCGTCGAGGAATTCCGAAGAGTCTTCGATACCCCAGCACGGAAGTTAACGGCAGCTTCTGCTCTCCACCACATAACCCAGGGAGATCGTTCTGTTGCCGTGTATGCTGTGGAGTTCCGCACTCTTGCTGCTGAGACGGGTTGGAATAATGAAGCTCTATCTTCTGCGTTCTGGCAAGGTCTGTCTGAAACCCTAAAGGATGAGCTCGCCGCGCGAGATCGTCCCACTAACCTAGAGGAGTTAATCGCTTTGGCTGTTCGTGTGGATCAGTGCCTACTGGAGCGGAAATACGAACGTTCTCATTACCGTCAACGGGTTTCAAGAAGTCTTGCTACCTCCTTCGTGGCTCCGTCACCTTCTTCCGGGGACATTCCAGAACCAATGCAGTTGGGAGGCAACAGGCTGTCTCCTGCTGAGAAACAACGTCGGCGCAAGGCCGGACTTTGCATGTACTGTGGCAATTCCAGTCACGCTTTACCCCAGTGTCCTCACAAACCGGGAAACGCCAGCTCCCAATGAGATCCCGGAGAGTTTCGTTGGGAATACTGACATTTTCTCCCATCGTCAAAGACGTCCTTCCCACCAGGATAACCTTGCCTATAACACTGTCTGGAGAGGGGTTTCACACCCGGGCACGGGCGTTCATTGATTCCGGTTCTGCAGGTAATTTCATTGATGAGACTTTTGCTAGACAGAACAATATCCCATTTATCAACAGGAGGACACCTGTAGGCCTGGAGGCCATTGACGGTCGACCTCTAAAGCCGGTATTTATCACGCTACAGACGGTGCCTCTTCTACTGCAGTTCGTCGACGTCCATACAGAGATCATTACCCTCGATGTAATCCACACTCCCTCTGCTGAGTTGATTTTGGGTCTTCCTTGGCTTCAACTTCATAATCCTCGCATCGACTGGACGGATCGGGAACCCGTTCAGTGGGCTCCTTCTTGTGCCAAGACATGTACCAGGGTTTTCCAGAGGATTGGTGGAGTGTCTACCATATCAGAGAAGATCAACTCCTAACAAGTACTGTTACGTCTTCGGGAGAATCATCTCTTTGCGAAATTGGAGAAATGTCAGTTCCACCTCAAATCAGTGGCGTTTTTGGGTTACGTTATCTCGGACTCCGGTTTCGATATGGATCCAGAAAAACTTAAGGCTATTTTGGATTGGCCTCGTCCGACCACTCTCAAAGCCGTACAACGCTTTTTAGGTTTTGCAAACTATTATCGACGTTTCATCCGCAATTTTTCTTCTACCGTATCTCCCATAACTGCCCTCACTAAGAAGGGTGCAGATCCTTCATCATGGTCGGAGACCGCCATAGGGGCGTTTGATATGCTAAAGAAGGCTTTTGTGTCTGCTCCCATCCTCACCCACCCAGATCCTAAACTCCCTTTTACCTTGGAGGTAGATGCATCGGACATCGGGGCTGGGGCTGTCTTGTCCCAGAGAACATCTCCTTTAGCCAAACTGCACCCATGTGCATTTTTTTCGAAGAAATTTTCGTCCGCAGAACGGAATTATGATGTCGGGAATAGGGAGCTTTTGGCGATCAAATTGGCTTTAGAAGAGTGGAGACACTTCTTAGAGGGTACTGAGACACCCATTACCATTCTTACGGACCATAAGAACCTCCTCTACCTAGAAGGGGCACGTCATTTGAATGCTCGACAAGCCCGCTGGGCTTTGTTTTTTTCACGATTTAATTTTCTCATCTCCTTCATTCCTGGCTCCAGGAATCTAAAGGCGGACGCCCTATCTCGACAGTTCCTTGCGGAGGACAGGTCTGAGGAGCAGCTTGAGTCTATTATCCCCTCTAGTTGTATCCTGTCCGCTAACTCCTTTGATATCATGGGCAAGATTCAATCCGAACAGTCACAGACTCCTGGGGGACTCAAGGTTCCGGAGGGAAGACTCTACACGGCACCCCAACACCGCAAAAAGGTTCACGAGTGGTGTCATTCCTCTAAATCGGCAGGACACCCAGGGATACGGAAGACCAACGACCTGGTTCAACGTACCTTCTGGTGGCCAGAGAGGGCTAAAGACGTGGAGGAGTTTGTCAAAGCATGTAGCATTTGCGCTCGCAACAAGGTACCTCGAGTCAGACCTGCTGGGCTTCTTCTTCCTTTACCCATTCCAGACCGTCCCTGGAATCATATTTCTATGGACTTCATTGTAGAGCTTCCAGACTCCAAAGGAAAGAATACGATTCTGGTGGTCATCGATCGTTTTTCCAAACAGACGCACCTTGTTCCTTTGAGGGGTCTTCCGAATTCCTCCAGGCTGGCAGATGTCTTCATCCAGGAGATTTTTCGTCTTCACGGAGTACCTTCTACCATTGTCTCTGATCGTGGGTCTCAATTCGTGTCAAGATTTTGGCGTGCCTTTTCCCAAAAATTGGGGATTTCACTTCAGTTCTCCACAGGATACAATCCACAGACCAATGGGCAAACGGAGAGGGCCAACCAAAACCTGGAACAGTACCTTCGATGTTTTATAACTGATACGCAGGAGGACTGGGTGGATCTGCTTCCTTGGGCTGAGTTTGCTCTGAACTCTCTTCGCAATGACTCTACCCAAGAATCTCCATTCTTTATAAATTATGGATTTCATCATTCCCGGTCACCCTTCTCTTCGCTATCCTCAGGGGTACCAGCAGTGGACAAGCACGTCTCCCGCCTGAAGGTCTTATGGTCCAAGATTCAGGAGAACTTAAGGGTAGCTACAGGGAGACAGAAACTCCAGGCAGATCGCCTTCGACGCCAAGTGCCGGAGTTCGCCCCAGGAGACAGGGTGTGGCTTTCGTCTAGGAATATCCGACTGAAGGTTCCCACCATGAAGCTTGCTCCCAAGTTCCTCGGTCCCTTTCCCGTGGTTAGGAGGATTAATCCTGTGGCTTACGAGCTACGCCTTCCACCTTCTATGAAGATACCTTCGGTCTTCCACGTGTCCTTACTTAAACCAGTGTTTCGGAGTCCTCGCTTTTCCAAGAATACTTCTTCTCCACGTCCGATTATGATTCAGGGTCAACAGGAGTACGAGGTCCAGTTTGTCCTGGATTCGAGAATTTCCAGAGGAGGAGTACAATACCTGGACCACTGGAGGGGGTTCGGACCAGAGGAACGTTCTTGGATTCCTCATCAGGATCTTCACGCACCTTGGCTTCTCCAGGCTTTTCATCATAGAAATCCCTCCAAGCCTTATCATGGTCGCCCGGAGGTCACCCCTGAAGTGGGGGGGGGTACTGTGAGGATTCTGGAGTCACGTCGCTCACGGCGTGCTCCTCACTTACCTGCAGCTCCGTCTGAGTCTCCCGCAGCTCACATGGACTCCGGAAGCAAGCCTCCGATCTCAATTGCTCCTATGCGCACGCGCGCACGTCTGCTTCCCTCTTCTGCCCTCGGATCAGGGCGTGGGTCCGCGCACGCAGCCACTGGCGCTGCTACACGGAAGCACGGCCACACAGAGGCGCACCCACCTCTTAAAGGCACAGCACCCCAAACTATTGCTACGATTAAATGCAGTCAGACTACTGGGCTTTATGGCTCCTCCCCTGGGACTCATTCTGGACCTATCCCTGCTGTAGCCTGGCCCTTCCACACACCTCCACCTTGCTGCACTGCTATTGGACCCTCTCTCCTATATATACCTTGCAGAGTCACTAACTCATTGGCTGAGCATAGAACCAGTTGTTCTCATCACTCTCTGCCTCTCTAGTTCTATTTTGCAGAATTCCTCGTGAACCGAACCGGCTTCCGCTACGTCTTCCTGTATCTCTGGCATCCCGAACTCGGCATACGGCTACACGACTCTCCGCACCTCTGGCATCCCGATCCTGGCTTACGGTAAACGACAACGTCCCTCTCTCTAACCCTGGACTTGGCAAACGGCCTCCACTACCAACCGTACCTCTCCTACCCCGATCCGGAATCCCAGACCAATCTACTCTCAAGACGTGCCCTCGTGGCTGTGGGTGGCGTTCTAACCTTTCCCACCTCAGCACCGCGGTCCC
>NC_134487.1:224340787-224383287 GCF_040206685.1 Ascaphus truei
AAAGAAAGGTTTTCATGGGATATGTTGTGTCCCCATACATTTCGTTATTACAATTTATGTATGTGTCCATATCTCTTATTAGGTGTTAGTTTAACCTCCGGTTTGCTAGTAAAACTGAATTATTGTGTCGCGAAATGATGCATGTCTAAAAAGTGTGTCACCAACATGAAAAGTTTGGAAAGCTCTGCCCTACAGGGTAATGGTTGACATATATATGATATTGTGAAATACTGCTTACCAGCTACACCTCATACGCCATGATTGCATTATCCACCTGCTTCATGTTTAATAATAGCAGTATAGAGGTGGTTAGTTGTGTCCGGTATTGATGGGTACTTACCATCATTGCTTATTTATCCATTAATATTCCTCCAACTGACAATGAATTGTACGGCAGTGGATATTCACAGTTGAGCGCAAAAAGCCGCACGGCTATTCGCACTCAGTAGGAAATAAAATGGAAAAAAAACTGAGCCACTGAGCTATAAAACTTTCTGATGCTTTTGTAGTGAATAAAGGCATAGAAGGTAGACAGAACACTCTCCTATTGACATTCTATACCCCCTTGCATCTGTAATCAGCGCGGCTTTAGGCTGAGTCCCCAGTCAGCACTGTGGCACGCGCCCGGCGGGGGGACGGCGCATGCACAGCGCTAGACCCCGATCTGCGGTCTGAGGGGAGAGAGAACGAGGGGAGAGAGCGGGCGTGGCGGTAGGTTTGCGGGGGCGTGGCCATGACGTCCCGTGGCTTGTTCGCCCTCATTGGCTGAACCGCCGGCGGGGGCGTGGCCACGCCTCCGTCGCAAATGCCAATCTCAAACTCCCCTGCCTGCCTGAAAACCTGTCGTGCACCGCTGGGGAAAGGTGCGCGACAAGGTAGGGACTGGAGTAACTGGGGAGGCGGGGCTTGATCGCACAGGCGTGCGCTGTAGTAGTTAGTGGGACCGCAGCCTTAGGAGCCGCTTCTGCATGCGTGCAGAGGTGTGTGGAAATGCAGGCGACAGGCAAGTTTAAATATACGCGCTGAGGGGAGCGGAGGAGAGGTCACGTGACAGCAAACATCCAATGGGGATGAAGGACTAGCCCCGTCTCCTGCCCCGCCCCGCCCCGCCCCCAAAGCGCGCTCACTGCCTCACCTGTCAGGCCACAAAAAAGCACCAGCTTCTGCAGGCGAGGCAGAGCAGGAGCGCGGCCCGAGGCACCATGGCCGAGTCCTTAGGCCTCGGGCATGGTCATCGCTTAGGCGCTCACCCGTGCTGAGGCGCGCTGCTGCTTGGCACTGAGCCCCTACAGCCGCAATGAGAGCGGCTTTAGCAGGGGCTCGCGCACGCTTCCGCACGCCTACGGAAGCGTGTCTTAAGAAATCTTTCGTTTCTTAGCTTGCCGGAGCGCAGGGCCGGTCACGTGAGCGGTTCGCCCAATGAGGGCGAACCAGCTCCGTGACGTCACTGGCCCGCCCCCAGACACGCCCACGGATGGCACGCGCTCTAAGGCTAGGGAAAGCACCGCTTTCCCTCAGCCTCAGCGCGCATCCGCACGGCTTCAGTCTCTATGGACTAAGCCTTAGACTGCATTGTTCCCCCACCCCCAGTACCGCCGCCACCACCCGCAGGCACCCTCACGCCGCGCCGCGCCCCCCCTGCTGGTAAGTCTGATTTTTGGGGGTGTTTGGGTTATTTTTTTTTTATATGTATTGCAGATATATTTTATATTATTACACATTCCTAGTGAGAGAGACAGAGACCACAAAAGGTTAGTCAGCACACTGTAATGAAGCAAAGAAAAACAGATGCTAGTCCCATAAAGAGCACATGACATACAAACCAAGTTCGTATGTTCAAGACATAAACACACGTAATACAACCTTTTTGGATTAATAATTTATACATTTACACGCACGGGACGAGTGGATTTACCCTCTGGGCGAGCAACTATTGGCCCAAGCAGCACACGTGTTTGTTTTTTTTTTTAATTTCCCTGCTCGCGCTGAAAAAAAAACAAACTCCCCCTACCTGACAGCTGATTGGCGCGCGCTCCCAGGCTTTGTGGGCGCGCGGCCAGGCTCTATATGAGCCCGCCCCCAACGAGCAGCCATTCTTTTTCCATGGACAACACAGTAAGTATTATCTGTGCCTTCCCCCCTGTCCCCGTTATGGAGGTGGTAGTGGGGGTGTTCTCCTGTCCCCGGCGCTCCCCCCGTGACAGCCCGCGTGGCGGGAGATGGGAGCGGGGATGCCCCTCAGGTCCCCGCTTCCCCCTGTGTAAGGCCGCAGGGCAGGAGATGGGAGCGGGGATGCCCCTCAGGTTCCCGCTTCCCCCTGTGTAAGGCCGCGGGGCAGGATATGGGAGCGGGGATGCCCCTCAGATCCCCGCTTCCCCCCGATCCCGTGAGTGGGAGATGGGCGCAGGTTGGGGGGGGGGGGGTGAGTGGGGAGCGTGGTGGTGGTGCTGGTCGCGGCCTTAACTCCCCCCCCCCCCCTGTGTGTGTAGAGAGAGAGAGAGTGTGTGTGTATATATGGGTGTGTGTGTGTGTGTGTGTGTGTGTGTGTGTGTATATATATGGTAGTGTGTGTGTGTGTGTGTGTATATATATGGTAGTGTGTGTGTGTGTATACAGTACTGTATATGTTGCAGTATTACACAGTGTCAGTCAGCCAACACATACAGTACTGTCAGCCACGCCCCAGTCGGTCAGTCAGCCCTGCCCCAGTCGGTCAGTCAGCCCTGCCCCAGTCGGTCAGTCAGCCCTGCCCCAGTCGGCCAGTCAGCCCTGCCCCAGTCGGCCAGTCAGCCCTGCCCCAGTCGGTCAGTCAGCCCTGCCCCAGTCGGTCTGTCAGCCCTGCCCCAGACGGTCAGTCAGCCCTGCCCCAGTCGGTCAGTCAAGCCCTGCCTCTCTGACGCCCAACCCCACATGCCCCTCTGACGCCCCCCACATGCCCCTCTGACGCCCCCCCACATGCCCCTCTGACGCCCCAGTCATAACTGACACTTGCACCCGGCAGGGGGGGGGGAGGGGGGCGGAGCGTGCACAGCGCTAACCGCGCTCTGCGGTCTGACATGGAGAGAGGGAGCTTGCGAAGGGAGGGGACGTGGTAAGGGATTTGCGGGGGCCATCACGTCACGCGTCAGGTTCGCCCTCATTGGGAGAACCGCCGGGGGGGGGGGGGGGCGGCATAGCCACGCCTCCGTCGCAAGTTTTAAACTCAATTTCATTGAGTTTAAAAAATCTTGCAGCACGGCGCGTACTAGGCCCTTCCCCATTGAGGGGCGGTGCTTACACGCACAGCGCACGCCGAGCCGTGCGCTGTGGCAGTGACTGGGATCGCAGCCTACCTACGCGGTTCACCTAATGAGGGCGAACCAGCTCAGTGCCGTTGTGGCCGCGCCCCCAGATGAGCGTGCACCTAGCCACAAATTGCACGGCCAAGTAGGGCGCAGCACTCATGTGCCAGCACGCCACGCTCCTTCCCAGGCCGCAGCCTAAGGACTCGGGCATGGTGCCTCGGGCCGTGCTCCTGCTCTGCCTCGCCTGCAGAAGCTGGTGCTTTTTTGTGGCCTGACAGGTGAGGCAGTGAGCGCGCTTTGGGGGCGGGGCAAAGGCGGGGCAGGAGGCGGGGCTAGTCCTTCATCTCCATTGGATGTTTGCTGTCACGTGACCGCTCCTCCGCTCCCCTCAGCGCGTATATTTAAACTTGCCTGTCGCCTGCATTTCCACACGCCTCTGCACGCATGCAGAAGCGGCTAAGGCTGCGGTCCCACAAATTACTACAGCGCACGCCTGTGCGATCAAGCCCCGCCTCCCCAGTTCCTCCAGTCCCAGTCCCTACCTTGTCGCGCACCTTTCCCCAGCGGTACGCGACAGGTTTTCAGGCAGGCAGGGGAGTTTGAGATTGGCATTTGCGACGGAGGCGTGGCCACGCCCCCGCCGGCGGTTCAGCCAATGAGGGCGAACCAGCCGCGGGACGTCATGGCCACGCCCCCGCAAACCTACCGCCACGCCCGCTCCCGTCGCAAACGTTCTCTCTCCCCTCAGACCGCAGATCGCGGTCTAGCGCTGTGCATGCGCCGTCCCCCCGCCGGGCGCGTGCCACAGTGCTGACTGGGGACTCAGCCTAAAGCCGCGGTGATTACAGATGCAAGGGGTATAGAATGTCAATAGGGGAGTGTTCTGTCTACCTTCTATGCCTTTATTCACTACAAAAGCATCAGAAAGTTTTATAGCTCAGTGGCTCAGTTTTTTTTCCATTTTATTTCCTACTGAGTGCGAATAGCCGTGCGGCTATTTGCACTCAACTTAACTGAGTGCGAATAGCCGAGCTGCTATGTACACTGTAATGTCAATAGGCGTCTATGCCTTTATGCACTGCAAAAGCAGCAGAAAATCTTATAGCTCAGAGGTAATGCTCCAGCCCATTAAACGTTCTCTCTCCCCTCAGACCGCAGATCGCGGTCTAGCGCTGTGCATGCGCCGCCCCCCCCCCCCCCGCCGGGCGCGTGCCACAGTGCTGACTGGGGAATCAGCCTAAAGCCGCGCTGATTACAGATGCAAGGGGGTACACTGTAATGTCAATAGGCTTCTATGCCTTTATGCACTGCAAAAGCATCAGAAAATCTTATAGCTCAGAGGTAATGCTCCAGCCCATTAACAGAGTGGACCAGGGTTCGATTCCTGGCTGGGATGTTTATTTTTTTTCCATTTTATTTCCGACTGAGTGCGAATAGCCGTGCAGCTATTTGCACTCAACACATGAATAGCCGTGCAGCTATTTGCACTCAACACATGAATAGCCGTGCGGCTATTTGCACTCAACTGTGAATATCCACTGCCGAATTGTTCATGTTATATTAACTATTATGTGAGAATTTTTCGGCTCGCACAACAGTGTTTGTTTGATTTTTTTAAATTACTGTTAAAACAAATCACTGAATGTGGGTATAAGTAAACACTATATTAAAAGTAATATTTTTAATAATTTGTGGTGTGCATTTAATGTAATTTCTCCATAGTTGCACTTTTCTGTGCTCTCAATTGTTTCACTTTGATTCACTTTCACTTCACCGTTTGCACCCACTCATTATTTATTATATTTACCTCCTTTTTTCCAAACAGGAAAGTGTTGCAAATATCTTGCACTTCTGGGAAGGTGGGCTAAAGCCTGCTAGAGAAATCAAAAGATGATGTTGGGTTTTTTTTTTTAAATGGCATTTAGAGTTGAATAAAATGTCACTATTATCTTATATTACAGAACTGATGTAAAAAAATATATTAGAAGATGTTTTGCTGCTTTAACTGTCACCAAGGACTAGGCAATCTAGATAAATGTCCAGTTTAACTCAATATCATATAAGGGGTTAAACGTAAAGACCCACATAGGAGCAAATGACTGATAAAAGGTTTAACAGGAACAACAGGTTACAATGTGGACATTTAATATGAGCATTTGTAAAACATTATTTTCAAAGTTGGAAAATATGTCTCCTTTCAATTACATTGTGAATTGTGGCTTCACTATCAATCTCAATCGTTTCAGCTCAATGATAGGGGTAGTGGGATTTATTGATGCCCTACATGTAAAAAGGACAACTACAAAACAAAACAGGATAAAAGGGGGATAAAGAAGTTAAGGGTAAAAAATCCCACACTAAAACTTCCGTCACCAATCACCCACAATATAAAAAAAATCCCCAAAAGGTTTTGTAGACTTTTGTAGCTTCCACATCTCTAGTCTAGACCTATGCAATCTCCCTTATCCTCTTCTCATCCTGGGAACATTGCAAGGAAATAGCACTCTGATATGAAGCAAGCGTAAACAAAACAATATGTATGAACAATAGCCTAACGTTCATACCTGAAGTTGTAAATGTACAGCAATGGATCCTCAATTAACCTGATGTAACAACCCTCAGTAATCTGGAAGTTAAGCAAAAAAAACATATTGGCAATAACTGACAGGAGACAGAAAAACGTCTGACAGGCTGACACTATCGGGCACAGACGGAGCTAGAGGAAGCATCTGCGGGTAAAAGGAAGACTATATTAAAGTAATATGTAAATCTCAGTTAACATACTATTACTAAAGTGGGTTAACAATCTAGAATGCTGCTTGTAATGCATTTAATATCCTGCCAAGTTAAAGCCGAAGTTAGGGTTTAAGACGAAAGAAGCACTGTACCTAACTGCCAGCAGCCATTACAGGAACACAGTGAAAAAGTGTCAGGGGAACTCCTACTCCCAGCATTCCTGCTGCATAATGTGGCTATGGGTCTCTGCAAGGGACAATTCTAACACGTAACTATGCTCAGTCTCCTTATCTGTGGAGGGAAAAGGGTAGAGATTTTGAGTGACATTTTATTAAATATATATATTTTGCACCAACAATATACATTTACTTGTTCAAGTTGCAAAAAAATAAAATCAGAACAGCAAGTATTGCGTAATTTGTATTAACATACTACCGATCTCTCTCTCCCTTCTCTCTCTCTCTTCTCTCTCCATATCCCATATAAATATCCCAACCCCTCATTTACACCACCACGCCTCATGCTCCTACACGCAGTCAGCATCATTATAAACTGCAGCGTGTTTGATTTATTAGCATAATATCTAATCCCCTTTTTCCCCTTTCTCTCACTCCCTATCCCTCAAAATCACATCTCACTCACTTCGCTCAAAATCAAACATACAGTACAAAGCCCACCCCCTATTATACATGTAGCCCCCTTTCCCCCCTTGTCTAGGGTGACCACGTGTGCTACTATTACCTGAGTGGCAAACAGGAGGCCTGATCCTCCGCCACTGGGAGCCTGGTGTGTGTTTAATGAATATACTAACAGCGCCTCCACCTGGGAAGGATCCTCACACAGTGGGATAGCCCCTCCCAAGACAATACAGTCAGTAATTGCACACAAGGGTATATGTAACAGTATTTACTGGCCAGTAACTTATAACAGAAACAATGCAGCATAACATATAACAATAAAATATAGATATACCGGCCCGTGGAATATCCCCACAGTAGTGTCCCACCACGAAGCACCAGTGTCCCACCACAAAGACAAAATGCCCTACCTCAGGCAACATCCTGCCTATGTCACTGGCACAACATTTAGCAACCATTGTGGTTGGAGAGGAACTAGGTGATGGTTTTAAATCCAAGTTAGTTCATGTTACATATGATCATATAGTTAAGACAGTTGCTAACTTTCCTTGAATTTCAGGGACACTCATTCCATTGGTTCTTAACCCTGTTCTTTAGTTAGGGCAGGGACCAATGTCTATAGCCCTCCCTACACATAGAACACAGCGAAAAGGACTGTGACCGCACCCCAAGCACATGGAATCGCAGTAGAAGAGATAATTCCAGCAGTGGGATAGTAGTATTGGTGAGAGTTGGTGAACAGTACAAGATGTCCATAGAAAACATCCCTCATTTAACCGCGGCCGCGGTGCAGCATTAGAGGATCCATAGTGGGGTCCTGATCGTGTCGTTCCTCGGAAAAGATTTTATGCAGGCCAATGGCTCAGTGCCCAGAGTGTGGGACCTTGTATATCAAGTCATAAGCAGGGAACATGGAACTCTAGTTCCAGCTTGTAGTCATCTGATTCCCTGGGGGCAGCAATAGAGATGGCCATCTCCACCCCGGCACATTTCCTCCCCTGGGACAGTGATAGGGATGGATATTCCTGTCCATGGGTTGGAGAAAGTGTCTGGGACCACACTGAACTAACCTCAGGTCCCTTGGGAGAGTGCTCCAAGTGCCAGGTCTGAATATGCGCTGACTAACCTGGGTCCTGGTCCGAGTGAGTCACAGGAGGATGTGATCATTGAGGAGTCATCTGTAAGGATTACCGAAGTACAGCCGCTCCGCGCATCCTCTCGAGCACCACTGCGCATGCGCGGGGTGCCTATGGACCACATTCCTTACCAGACATGCGCAGCATGCACGTGCGCCAAAATGGCGTCATCCGACGCCGCGGACTCTGGCTCTGACTGCGCGCAGAGCTCGCATGTGACACATGCATCACGCCCCCCAAGCTCCGTGTCAAGATTCATTAGCTGTACTAACAGCTGCACCTGCTCATAGATGCATTCTTTAGCTGCACAAACAGCTACACCTGCTCGTTGAGCCCTGGACCTATCACAGCTACCGCAGAGGCCGTGCCCCCGCTCCACCCCCCATGGGGGCTGGCTGATCCAGCCTATATATGCTCACCAATGTTATAGGCACATTGGCTGAGCATAGATTCTTGTTACTCTGTGTTTATCCTTGCTGTTCCTGCCTTGTTCCTGTCTTGTTGCTTTGTTCCAGTTTTTGATCTTCTGTGTACCGAACTGGCTTGTTTTGACTACTCCAACCTCTGGCTCCGGATCTTGGCTACTTCTGACTCCTCGCTCCTCTCTAATCCTGAACTCGGCATTGCACCTCGACCACTCTCCACTCTCCAACCCTGACTTTGGCAAAAGTACCTTCTATGCTCCGGATATCTCCTACGTTGAACTCGGCAAGTATAAAGACAACTCTGATACCTATATCCGTGACCCTGCTGTCAAGACAAACCTACACTCCGGACGTGGCCCCCGTGCCTGTGGCTGGTGTTTGTTACTACTCCCATCTCAGTACCGGGGTCTCGTCCTGTTTGTGGTGAGCACAGCGTGACAGTATGCTCAGCCCCACAAACATAGACCCCGCTGAGGTGGGAGAAGTGGTGGCATCTCATGCCGCCATGTTCACTAGACTGGAGAAATATCTTGAGCAGTCTGACCGTCGCCTAGATTCCCTACAGAAAGACCTCCAGACCCTCTCAATGCAAGTGCAACAATCCAGCACACCCACCTTCTCTAACCCACAACCCACACCACTGTCTAGCCTCACACCATCTGAACCACGACTCCCCACGCCTAACCGGTACTCCGGAGACCCTTTAGAATGTCGCGGCTTTTTGAATCAATGCCTCATTCAATTTGAGATGACATCCTCCCGGTTCCTGGCCCCAAGGTCAAGAGTGGCATACATTGTCTCCTTGCTCACGGGCGATGCATTGGCGTGGGTCTCTCCTATCTGGGAGCAGAGAAGAGATCTTACTCTAGACATCGGACAAATCACCAAGGAGTTCAGACGTGTCTTTGACACCCCAGGGCATAAAATTACTGCAGTGTCTTCCCTTTTTCATGTTTCCCAGGAAGATCGTCTGGTGGGAAGATACGCCTTGGAATTCCGGACAGTCGCCTCAGAGACAGGATGGAACAGGTAGGCCCTCTCTTCCGCCTTCTGGCAAGGACTTTCGGAACCCCTGAAAGACGAGCTCGCCACGCAGGAGCGCCCAGCGGACCTGGAGGAGCTCATCGCAGTCTGCACACGGGTAGACCAATGTCTGCAGGAGAGGAAAGCGGAGCGTTTACGGAACCGTCAGGTACCCGCCAGGTCTTCACCTTTCCACTCCCTCGTTCCAGAGACACCTATGACCGAGGTTCCTGAACCCATGCAGTTGGGTGGCAACAAACTCTCCTTCTCTGAGAAACAACGTCGCCGAACCTCCGGCCTGTGCCTCTACTGTGGCAATCCAGGCCACCTAGCCCTCCACTGCCCACTCAAGTCGGGAAATGACCAATCCCCACGGAGTCCCAGAAGAACCCCCATGGGAGTACTTTTCAACTCTTCCATCACCAAAGAACCCCTACCCAACAGAATCCTGATTCCTGTATCACTTCAGGCTCCGGGCCTCGCGGTGAGCGCATCCGCCTTCATCGACTCTGGTTCCGCAGGAAACTTCATTGACCAAGAATTCGCCACAAGGAACAACATCCCATTGGAAAAAAGAAAAACCCCGGTGGGATTGGAGGCCATTGATGGATGTCCCCTGCAGCCGGCCTTCATCATCCTACAGACCGCGGAAATCTCCCTGGTATGCGAACATACCCACAGGGAGAACATCATTGTGAAAGTTGTGAATAAAAACACAAGTCTGAGGATATGTTTTGCAGAATGACAAATAAGTTTATTGCAGTGTACGGTGCACACGCAGAGGAGAGTTTCAAAATAAAACTCTCCCAACGACATGGTGGCATACAGGCCATATTTATACACAAAATACTAAGCCCACGCCCCCTATACGAGGTTGCGTGTGCGTCATTACATAAACAAAATATGAATAAGAACACATTGAGTTAAAGCATTATTATGGGATGCATAAATGAAATGATTCAGCAATATTCCTTCATACAAGCCAAAATAACAAAAATTAACCAACGGGCTTTTATATTGCTGAGGTTTATATAACTTCTTAACACACAAATAACTCCACACGCTCATGCTATTTCCCTACACTCATTTATTTTTAATGCCTTTTGTGTGAACTTTCATAGTTTCACTGACTTCATTCACTACACATTTATGCTATCCTGTTGCAATTCTGTCCTTTCTCAAGCTACAGTACACACACCTATTTCTCTCCATTAATCAACACTCACAAGTCTAACCCACACTAACTCTTCCTTCATCTCACCTCAGGACTTTTGCTGACTATTTTAAGAAAGAGGTTGAATCCATACACCAGAACATTCCCTCTTTTTCCTCCTATCCTACTTTGCTTCCTACTCTTTTCCTGCTTTCCTTGACTCTTTTTCCACTGTCTCAAAAGAGAATGTCACCATCACCGTTGATCTCCTATCTCCCTCTAATCTGCTACATTTCCATTCTCCTTCAAACATGTAATAGTTATACCATGACTCAAAAATAGCAAGCTTGACCCTACCTGTCTTTCTAACTACTGAACTTGTCTTGTATTCTCTTGCTTGCTCCATTTTCTCAACACCCATTCTCTCCTTAACCCTCTACAATCTGACTTCTGCACTGCTCCCTCCACGGAGACAATTCTCACTAAAATAACTGATGACCTATATGCTGCCCAAGACAGAGGTCATTACACTCTGCTCATATTACTCCCTGCAGCATTTGACTGTGTGGACCACACTCTTCTCTTTTCTCTGTTAACGCTCTCTCTAGGTGACCTAATAACATCTCTTGGGTTTAAATATCACCACTATGCTGACGACACCCTCATTTACTTTTCAACCCCTGACCTTACACCTGCCATACAAACCTAAGTTTCTGAATGTCTCCCTGTTATCTCATCCTGGAAGGCCCTCTTTCGCCTTAAATTTAACATGACAAAAACAGAGTTCCTCATACTTCCTCCCAAACCTGACCCTATTATCTCCTTCCACATTACTCTTGAATATTTCATCCAGTAGCTCAAGCACACTGCTTAGGGGTCACTCCCTCAACTCCTCTCTCATATTCTCCTCTTTCATTCAAAACAATTCTATAACTGTCGCTTTTTCCTCCACAATATCACAAAGATACACCTGTTCCTCTGTTGCTCAACTATTATAAACTCTGATACAGACCCTCATTCTCTCCCATCTTGATAACTGTAATCCCCTGCTGTAAGGAATCGGGGGCCACGTCCCTTGCGGCGTGACCCCTCCTTACCCACTACCAGTACTGCAGCGGCTGTTGCCCCTGCCCCCCGTCGCTACCCTTGCCGCCACCCAAAGCATACCTTGAACTCTGCCGTCGCCATCTTGGATTCTGGCACTGGTGTTACAGACTCTCAGCTGTGCTCCACTACTTCCTGGTCTCTCAGCCACTCACGAGCAGCTCCTCGACACACCCCTCGTCCGGATTGGTCACTGTCGCTTTAAATATCCTGCTTTGCTTTCACTTCCTTGCTCTGCATAGCTCCTTGCTACCTGTGTTGCCTGGATCCTGTGTCGTGCTCTCTTGTGTTTATTCCTTACAGCTACTGACCCGGCTCGTCTGAAAATCCCCTCTGGCTCCTGAACTCGGCTTTTCTACAGACTACTCTAACCTCTAAGACCCTCGGACTCTGCTACGGATTTCTACTACGGAACTTTCTATATCCTCGGACTCGGCAAGTACTTGAACATTCTTTATCTACAGTACATCCAGGCCTGGCCACGCTTCTACGCCACATCCCGGACACGCCCCCTCTGCTGTCGGTGCGTATACTCTACATCCCACCTCAGTACAGGGGACTGGTCTGGTCTGCGGGCTGCACAGCGTGACATTATGCAGAGCCCAAATGCAGACCTGGCTGAGGTGGGGGAGCTTATTACGTCCCTTAAACAATGCATCCTGTCTTTTGGAGAGCAGATTTCCTGTTTGATTCGACAACTATCCACTCTCTCACTACAGTCCACTCCGCCACCAGCAGCAGTTGCACCTTTAAGAATCCCTACGCCTAAAGCATTTGCGGGTGACCCTCTGGCCTGTCGAGGGTTTTTGAACCAGTGTGAAATTCAATTTGAAATATCTCCAAGCCTCTTTCCTAACGGACGCACCAAGGTAGCCTATGTTTACTCTCTCTTAACAGGGGATGCTTTGGCCTGGGCTTCTCCCATCTGGGAGCTGCGTCCGCAGACCACGTCGAATTACCAGATTTTCCGCCAAGAATTTCAGCAGGTATTTGATATTCCTGTCCGCAGAGATACTGCTGCCTCTTCTTTAGTTCATTTGTCTCAGGGTCGTAGGTCCGTAGCCAAATATGCACTGGAATTCCGGACCGTCGCAGCAGAGACTAGTTGGAACGAAGAGGCACTTATTGCTGTATTTTGGCAAGGTTTGTCCGAATCTGTAAAAGATGAACTTGCAGTCCAACCCCGACCCCAAGCATTGGAGGATTTGATCGCTTTGTGCATACGCGTGGATCTGCGCCTCCAGGAGCGACGTCACGAACGCCAACGTCCCAGGTTCGTGCCTACTGACTCTCTTTATCCTAGGCCTCCTCCGACTTTTCGCCCTCTTCCTGATGCTATAGAACCCATGCAGATCGGCAGTCAGCGGATTCGTACTCCCGACAGGATGGCCGAGAGGGTTCGCCGCCAGAATGAGGGCCTATGCTATTATTGTGGATCACCAGATCATGTGGTACGTTTTTGTCTTTTGAGGCCCAGGGAACAAACGGGACTAGCCACTCAAGAGGGACTTACCCTCGGATCAATTTCTTCTCGCTCCTCCTCTAAAGAGGAACTCCCTAAGAGGATTATGCTTCCAGTTTCGCTTGAAGGCCCGAATTTTCGTGTAACTACTGCTGCTTTTCTCGACTCAGGCTCCGGTGGTAATTTTGTGGACCAAGATTTCGCCACTCGTAACAAGATTTCTCTTATCTCCAAGAAAGCACCAATTGGACTCGAAGCTATTGATGGGCGTCCTTTGCAACCGGCTTTTATCACGTTAGAGACCCTCCCTCTCACTTTATCTGCCGGTTCTCAAACCGAGATTATCTCCTTTGACGTAATACACTCTCCTGATGTTTCAGTTATCCTAGGGTTACCGTGGTTACAGCATCACAACCCACGCATAGATTGGAGGGACTGCAAACCGATTCAATGGGAGCCAGAGTCAGACGCCTCATCCTCGCCAGTCATTGCTCCTGCCACAGTTATCGCTGGAATGGAGACGCCTTCGGATAGCAACTCCACTCTTCCCGAAGTATATGCTGATTTCATTGATGTTTTCAGTAAGTCTCAGTCAGAAGTCCTACCTCCTCATAGACCCTATGATTGTCCCATTGATCTGGTCCCTGGTGCCGTCCTGCCAAAGTCTAAGTCCTACCCCTTGTCTCTCCCAGAGACTGAAGCCATGGCAACCTACATCAAAGAGAATCTTGAGAAGGGATTCATTCGCAACTCTTCGTCTCCTGCCGGTGCCGGTTTCTTTTTTGTGAAAAAAAAGGATGGATCCCTCAGACCATGCATTGACTACCGGGGTCTCAATCTCATTACTGTCAAAAATCGGTATCCCCTGCCTCTGATTTCGGAACTGTTTGATAGGCTTCAAGGGGCCAAGATTTTTTCCAAGTTAGACCTCCGAGGAGCCTACAACCTCATACGTATTCGTAAAGGCGATGAATGGAAAACCGCCTTCAATACAAGAAGCGGACACTACGAGTATCTCGTGATGCCATTTGGTTTATGCAATGCTCCTGCTGTCTTTCAGGATTTTATGAATGATGTCTTCCGCGATGTCCTCAATTCCTTCGTTATTATTTACCTTGACGATATTCTAATTTTTTCTGGGAATCTTCAAGATCATGTCCAGCATACTAGACTTGTCCTCTCTCGTCTCCGTGTCAATATCTATACGCAAAGCTCGAGAAATGTCTTTTTCATCAATCTTCTACCGCCTTCTTAGGCTATATCATTTCGGATAAAGGATTTTCGATGGACCCAGAAAAACTTAAGGCTGTTTTGGATTGGCCCCTGCCCAATTCTCTTAAGGCCATTCAACGTTTTTTGGGTTTTTCCAATTACTATAGGAAATTCATCCGGAATTTTTCTACCACTGTGGCTCCCATCACTGCGCTTACTAAGAAGGGAGTCGACCAATCTGTGTGGCCTCCGGAGGCCGTCTCCGCCTTTGAAACCTTGAAGCAAGCTTTTGTTTCGGCACCCATCCTTCGTCATCCTGATACTAATCTTCCATTTACGTTAGAAGTGGACGCCTCTGATTGTGGTGCGGGTGCCATTCTCTCACAGAGACTCTCCCCTCAGGATAAATTGCACCCATGTGGATTTTTTTCGAAAAAGTTCTCCCCTGCTGAAAAGAACTATGATGTCGGCAATAGAGAACTCCTGGCCATCAAGATGGCTTTACAGGAGTGGCGACACCTCCTGGAAGGCTCCCGCGAACCAATTGCTATTTTGACTGATCATAAGAATCTTCTCTATATCGAAAGTGCACGTCGTCTAGGATCTCGTCAAGCCCGCTGGGCACTTTTTTTTTTCAAGATTTAATTATACTCTATCGTACATCCCCGGCACGAAGAACATAAAAGCTGATGCCTTGTCCAGACAATTTTCCCCTGAGGAAAAGTCCGAAGAAATCACAGAAACAATTGTACCTTCAAAATGCATAGTCTCCGCCAACTCTTTTGATATTCTTGAAAAAATCGTAGAAGCCCAGTCACAGATTCCGAGTGGTCTAGAGGTACCGGAAGGAACTCTTTATGCCGCCCCCAAGTTTCGTCAGAAGATCTTGGAATGGGGTAATTCCGTTCGGTCAGCCGGCCATCCCGGCTTCAAGAGAACCTTGGATCTCATTAAGCGCACCTTTTGGTGGCCTAATATGGCAAAACTCATTCACGAATTTACACGCGCTTGTCCAGTTTGTGCGCAGAACAAGACTCTTCATCAAAAGCCATCCGGGTTACTCATGCCTCTTCCAGTACCTGATCGTCCATGGTCACATATTTCGATGGATTTTATTGTAGATCTTCCGCCCTCCAGAGGTATGACTACCATTTTGGTCATAGTAGACCGATTTTCGAAACAGGCCCATTTTGTTCCCCTCAAGGGTCTTCCCTCCTCTCCTACCCTGGCAGATATTTTTACCAAAGAAGTGTTTCATATCCACGGGATCCCTACGTCCATAGTTTCTGACCGAGGATCGCAATTCATATCAAGGTTTTGGCGTGCTTTCTCCAAGAGGCTTGGTATGGCCTTATCCTTCTCTTCAGGCTATCATCCTCAAACTAATGGGCAAACTGAGAGACTTAATCAAAGCCTTGAACAGTATCTACGATGCTTTATTTCTGATACCCAAGATAATTGGGTTGATCTGTTACCATGGGCGGAATTTGCGTCCAATTCTCTCCGTAACGAATCTACGCAAGAATCTCCATTTTTCGTGAATTACGGCTTCCAATCTCCAACACTCCCTCAGGAGTGCCAGCAGCCGATGAACGGGTAACCACGCTACAGAACTCTTGGATCAAGATCCAATCCGCACTCCTTAGGGCAGCTCAGAGGTTCAAATCTCAAGCGGATCGTCGTCGTCAACAGGCTCCCAATTACAAGCCAGGGGACGTGTCTGGCTTTCAGCAAAGAATATAAGACTGAAGACTCCTACCCCGAAATTGGCGCATAGGTTTTTGGGGCCTTTCTTGATTCAGGAACAAGTCAATCCTGTCACGTTCCGCTTACAGTTGCCTCCATCCATGAACATTCCCAATGCGTTTCATGTATCCCTGCTCAAGCCTTTCGTTCAGAGCAATCGCTTCATTGCAAAAGCCCGTAGACCTAATCCTGTTACGGTCCAAGGACACTCTGAATTCGAGGTACAGTCCATTGTGGATTCCCGTATATCCAGGGGAAAAGTACAGTTCCTGGTACATTGGAAGGGCTATGGTCCAGAAGAGCGTTCCTGGATATCAAGGGAAGACATTCATGCTCCAGCTCTACTCAATCGCTTCCACAAGAAGTTTCCACAGAAGCCTTGGATGGATCGTCCTGAGGTCGATCCTGAAGGGGGGGGTACTGTAAGGAATCGGGGGCCACGTCCCTTGCGGCGTGACCCCTCCTTACCCACTACCAGTACTGCAGCGGCTGCTGCCCCTGCACCCCGTCGCTACCCTTGCCGCCACCCAAAGCATACCTTGAACTCTGCCGTCGCCATCTTGGATTCTGGCACTGGTGTTACAGACTCTCAGCTGTGCTCCACTACTTCCTGGTCTCTCAGCCACTCACGAGCAGCTCCTCGACACACCCCTCGTCCGGATTGGTCACTGTCGCTTTAAATATCCTGCTTTGCTTTCACTTCCTTGCTCTGCATAGCTCCTTGCTACCTGTGTTGCCTGGATCCTGTGTCGTGCTCTCTTGTGTTTATTCCTTACAGCTACTGACCCGGCTCGTCTGAAAATCCCCTCTGGCTCCTGAACTCGGCTTTTCTACAGACTACTCTAACCTCTAAGACCCTCGGACTCTGCTACGGATTTCTACTACGGAACTTTCTATATCCTCGGACTCGGCAAGTACTTGAACATTCTTTATCTACATCCAGGCCTGGCCACGCTTCTACGCCACATCCCGGACACGCCCCCTCTGCTGTCGGTGCGTATACTCTACATCCCACCTCAGTACAGGGGACTGGTCTGGTCTGCGGGCTGCACAGCGTGACACCTGCTATCCCAGCTTCCTGACTTTCACCTGTCTTCCCTACTATCTCTCCCAAACGCTGCTGCCAGAATCACTCTACTCTTAAAACTCTGATTCTGCGTTTCCCCTCCTGAAATTCCTCTCCTGGCTTCTAATCAAATCCTACTATCTCTGTACACTTTCCCTACCTATCAATTAGATTGTAAGCTCCTCAGTGCTGGGACTTCTCTTTGCTCAACTGTTACTTTTATGTCTGGATCACTTATTCCATGACCTCTTACCTTTACCATTTGATACCTATATGATTACGACGTGCACCACTCCTGTGAAGCGCTGTGCATATAAATGGCGTTATATACATAAAAACATACAATACAATATATACTTCAAGCAATGCTTATGAGCTATTACCCACATTTTTGAACACAAAATATTCCCAAACATATCCTTATCCCATAGAAATAAAATTGAAATGTGTTTTTACTCGTTAAACACAATACAGAACACAAAATACAAAAAACTTCTCTCATACACAGCCAAACAACATCACAAAAATAACAAACAAATAAAAGAAAAACATTTCTCCCCTATTACCCTACAATTTCACCCTGCAATTATATTAATAAAAGTTCCCTTCTCTTTCTTTATTCTCATAAATAACCTGAATTTAAAACTACTCTGATGCTCCGGAGCTTTTGAGTTAAAGTTCGTATCTTAGCACATTCCTCGCGCTGGAGAAAAAAGTGGGGGCACGCTCTGTGCTGCTGCATTCTCTTTCTTTCAGACATTTGATTTCATTGTGAGCAAATAATATTCATTTTTTTGTACGTACTTGCAAGTTTTTGGATGTTGATTTGTGTACACGTGTGATACTTACAGTAGCATGGTTTATCTTTCACACAGGTAATCATTCAGGAAAAATTCATTAGGGTATCAAATCCATTTAGCCACTCTCCATTAAGGGCGCAACAATTTTACTTGCCGGCACCGAAACTTGAGTTTATATCAGGAAATGATTTATAACCACTTATTGCATGTGGGGAAATGGAAGGAAAAGCTTATACGTTCACAACTGATTTCTGCGTCGTCCGCCAGCCGGGCCTGCCATGAATAACTTTAGCCACAAAAACCTCATAAAATCCAAATATTTATACTGCCACAGACACACAGGGATTACTGAAAGTTAGAAGGTTCCACTATGAGCCCTTGCGTTCGCATTCTTACGAATAAGAAAACTGGTGCGGCTGCTCTTAGGTTCACGCTTCCTTCCATGAACTTTTTTCATTGGGGTGGCATGTTTTTCACTGGGACTTGCATGTGTATTTTCACTGGCCAACAAAACATATTTATATTGTCTCTTCTTGTTCTCTGTATCCATTCTTTATTATTTTTGTCTGCAGACACACAACCTCTAACGGCAAATTTTGAGAACTTTTGTTTCCCATTATTCTCCTGTTAAAGTAATCACATTTAATTGACCTGTACAATACTCCTGATACAATAATCAGCGCAAGCTGATTGCGTACAACTCTTTTGGCATGTTATTGTTCTGATTTTTTCACCATAACTATACCTAAGAAAACACTTGAATTACTTCAGCTGGTCCAACCCAGTCCTGATAAACCTTATACTTTTATAACATGGATACAGATAAGACCTTCTAAACAGATATCCATAAATATACTCACTTGGTATGTTAATGACAAGACAGAGCAAATGTACAATCAGGGACCCTTCCTGCTCAGACAACAAAAATATTTATCACAACCCAGGACAGTCTGAAAAACAATCCCTTAAGCATACAAACACTCACCTTCATCACCAAAACACCAAAACTTTTAACGGGACTCTCACCTTAATCCCAATAAAACTTAACAACTATAACACTTTAAAATGGATACAGGAACAGACAAATAAACTTATTTGAAACTGCTAGGTAAACCCGTCAACCAGATTGAGACACCCTTCAAAACACATCTCTCTACACATCACTCAAAACAACTTTTTAAACTCAGGCTTTCCTCAAAAGGTGCCTTTTACCTTGATTCTTACGAGCGCTCAGATTTGAGTGACCGAGGAGTGTTTTTTTCAGGTGCTCAGTTTCCGGTATATCTGGGTTTCTATTCAGAGCGCCATCTGTGGAAGTTGTGAATAAAAACACAAGTCTGAGGATATGTAGTTGCAGTGTACGGTGCACATGAGAGGAGAGTTTCAAAATAAAACTCTCCCAACGACATGGTGGCATACAGGCCTTATTTATACACAAAATACTAAGCCCACGCCCCCTATACGAGGTTGCGTGTGCGTCATTACATAAACAAAATATGAATAAGAACACATTGAGTTACAGCATTATTATGGGATGCATAAATGAAATGATTCAGCAATATTCCTTATACAAGTCGGTGACTTTTACTCTACATACGGAACTTCACGAGCCCCCCCCTCGGAATGCGAGACAGTGCCTATCTGTCCATATTTTCATAACATTGGCACTTTCCTCTTCTGCTCAAGGTCTTGTGGCTTAAGTGAACCACTCAATGTCAATTGGAACTTCAGCAGAAAAAAATGTATTGTAAACTAACTTCCATACCAACTTTCATACAGACAATAGACAATATCAGGCACCTAAGATGGATGCTGACTCAAAATGGTTGCTTAGATCCCAGTGCTGTTTATGTCAGACCTCCCCCACTTACATCATATTCTCACTTTGTCATCATCTTAGACGTTATCCACTCACCATCCGTCGAGATCATCCTGGGCCTTCCTTGGCTACAACGCCACAACCCACTCATTAACTGGGCCAAGCAAAGACCCATCTCTTGGAACCAACAATGCTCTACAACATGCGCAGTTCCACCTCAAAAGATCTGCAGCATAAAGACCCCAGATGAGCCACAAGATGTTTTACCAGAAGAATACACTGAATTCAGAGACGTATTCGACAAAGCCAGATAAGAGGTACTACCCCCCTATCGATCCTTCGATTGTCCTATAGATCTCCTGCCTGGTTCTATCCTGCCTAGAGGGCGCTCTTACCCTCTTTCCCTCCCGGAGACGAAAGCTATGTCCCAATACATCCAGGAGAGCCTCCAAAAAGGGTTCATCAGGAAATCCTCGTCACCGGCAGGGGCTGGATTTTTTTTTGTCAAAAAGAAAGATGGTACTCTAAGACCCTGCATCGACTACCGAGGACTAAACAAGATCACCATTAAAAACCGCTACCCACTACCATTGATATCGGAGCTGTTCGACCGTCTACAGGGATCCACCATATTAACCAAATTGGACCTCCGTGGTGCCTATAACATAGTAAGGATCCGTCAAGGAGACGAGTGGAAAACGGCATTCAACACAAGAGACGGCCATTACGAATACCTGGTCATGCCGTTCGGCCTGTGCAATGCTCCAGCGGTCTTCCAAGACTTTGTAAATGAAATATTCAGAGACCTGCTGAACAGATTCGTTATCGTTTACCTGGATGACATTTTAATTTTTTCCAAGACCATCTCAGAGCATATTAACCAACTCAAACAGGTACTTCTATGCCTTCGTCAGCACCACCTCTACACCAAACTGGAAAAATGCAACTTCCATCAAAAATCCACTACCTTTCTAGGATACATCATATCCGATTAGGGGTTCTCTATGGACCCCTCCAAACTGAAGGCCGTCATGGACTGGTTGCTTCCCACGTCCCTCAAGGGCATCCAGAGGTTCCTAGGCTTTGCAAATTACTACAGAAAGTTTATCCACAAATTCTCTTCCATTGTCGCACCCATCATGGCTCTCACAAAGAAAGGAGCTGACGTTGTGTCCTGGCCACCTGCAGCTATCCAGTCCTTCAACGCCTTAATGAAAGCCTTCATCTCTGCACCCATACTGATCCACCCCAATCCCAGACTACCTTTCACATTGGAGGTGGATGCATCAGACATTGGAGCCGGCGCCATTTTGTCACAGAGAGGATCACCGTCTTCAAACCTACACCCATGTGCCTTCTTCTCTAAAAAATTCTCATCTGCACAGCAAAACTACGATGTGGGCAATAGAGAACTACTAGCCATCAAACTAGCCTTAGAAGAGTGGAGACATCTACTGGAAGGGACAGAGAGTCCCATTACAATTCTCACCGACCACAAGAACCTCATGTACTTGGAAAGCGCTCAACGACTTGGAGCCCGTCAAGCCCGCTGGTCCCTATTCTTCTCTCGTTTCAATTACATCATATCATTCATACCCGGTTCCAAGAACGTAAAGGCACACGCCCTTTCCCGCCAGTTCGTAACAGAGAACAAAACCGAAGCCAAATCAGAAACCATCCTGCCTGCCAGGTTCATCATCTCCGCCAACACATTTGACATAATGGATGACATCCTGCGGGATCAAACGAACATTCCGGAAGGTCTGGAGGTCCCGGATGGATGCCTCTTTGCAGCACTTCCCTTCCGCAAAAAGATCTTGGAATGGGGACACTCATCAAAAACCACCGGTCATCCTGGTACCAAAAGAACCGCGGACTTAATCACACGGACATTCTGGTGGCATGACATGCAAGGAGACATAAAGGAATTCACCAAGGCATGCACCACATGTGCAAGGAATAAGGTACCCCGCAGCAAACCGCAAGGGCTCTTGAATCCCCTACCCATCCCAGACCCATCCCAGACCGTCCCTGGAGGAACCTATCTATGGATTTCATAGTAGAGCTGCCAAGATCCAGAGGTATGAACACTATACTTGTAATCATAGATCGCTTCTCGAAACAGGCACATTTTATTCCACTTAAAGGCCTACCGAACTCTCCCACACAAGCGGACATATTCTGTAAGGAGATCTTCCGTCTCCATGGAACTCCCACGACCATCATATTGGACAGAGGGTCCCAGTTCGTCTCGAGATTCTGGCGGGCCATCACAAAGAAATTGGACATCTCCCTGCATTTTTCATCCGGGTACCACCCGCAGACAAATGGACAGACAGAAAGGACCAATCAGTCCTTGGAGCAGTACCTGCGCTGCTTCATCGCGGACACTCAGGACAACTGGGCAGACTTTCTCCCGTGGGCAGAGTTCACCCATAATTCCCTGAGGAATGAATCCACACAGGTCTCGCCCTTCTACGTAAATTACGGTTTTCATCCGGCACGACTGCCCAACTCTTCCCCGCCTTCTGGGGTTCCTGCAGTGGACGACCGGATTCAAGCACTGCAAAATTCATGGATCAAGATCCAGAGTAACCTAAAAAAGGCTTCCGACAGACAGAAGACCCAGGCAGACCGCTACCATCGCGAAACTCCAGAGCTGAGACCGGGAGACAAAGTATGGCTGTCCTCACAGAACATACGCCTAAGAGTCCCCACACTCAAACTGGCCCCAAAATTCTTGGGTCCATTCAAGATCTTAGAAAAAATCAATCCGGTGGCATACCGCCTGCAACTCCCCTCTTCAATGAGGATTCCATCCGTGTTCCATATTTCACTACTGAAACCTGCATACCGCAGCCTCCGCTTCCCTGATCCATCTCCTGCACCACCGGGTCCTCTAATCGTACAGGGACAGCAGGAGTACGAAGTTCAGGCCATCCTAGACTCCAGGCTTTCTAAAGGGACTATCCAGTATCTCATTCACTGGAGAGGATACGGTCCCGAGGAACGATCCTGGATTCCACACCAGCAAGTCCACGCACCCGAACTCATCAAAGAGTTTCACCTGAAATAACCCCTGAAGCCTTGCAGGGTTCACCCGGAGGTCTCCTCTGAAGGGGGGGGGGGTACTGTAAGGATTACCGAAGCACAGCCGCTCCGCGCATCCTCTCGAGCACCACCGCGCACGCGCGGGGTGCCTATGGACCACATTCCTTACCAGACGCGCGCAGCATGCACGCGCACCAAAATTGCGTCATCCGACGCCGCGGACTCTGGCTCCGCCCCCGGATCATGACGCACACTGCGCGCAGAGCTCGCATGTGACACGTGCACCACGCCCCCAAGCTCCGTGTCAAGATTCATTAGCTGTACTAACAGCTGCACCTGCTCATAGATGCATTCTTTAGCTGCACAAACAGCTACACCTGCTCGTTGAGCCCTGGACCTATCACAGCTACCGCAGAGGCCGCACCCCCGCTCCACCCCCCATGGGGGCTGGCTGATCCAGCCTATATATGCTCACCAATGTTATAGGCACATTGGCTGAGCATAGATTCTTGTTACTCTGTGTTTACCCTTGCTGTTCCTGCCTTGTTCCTGACTTGTTCCTGTCCTGTTGCTTTGTTCCAGTTTTTGATCTTCTGTGTACCGAACCGGCTTGCTTTGACTACTCCAACCTCTGGCTCCTGATCTTGGCTACCTCTGACTCCTCGCTCCTCTCTAATCCTGAACTCGGCATTGCACCTCGACCACTCTCCACTCTCCAACCCTAACGTTGGCAAAAATACCTTCTATGCTCCGGATATCTCCTACGTTGAACTCGGCAAGTATAAAGACAACTCTGATACCTATATCACTGACCCTGCTGTCAAGACAAACCTACACTCTGGACATGGCCTCCGTGCCTGTGGCTGGTGTTTGTTACTACTCCCATCTCAGTACCGGGGTCTCGTCCTGTTTGTGGTGAGCACAGCGTGACATCATCCTACCATTAGGCCGAGTTCAGGGTGGATGCTACACGACGTGCGCGTGCTTGCATGCGTGCGCACGTCCGTCGCAATTTTGGGTTGTTCGGTAGGAGTTTTCAAACTGAAAACTCCATGTAACAGGGGAGTAATCCCTGTTCAAGTAATGTGCCTTTAATCTGGCAGTGTGGTGGTTAACTGCTGGTAGACAATTAATAAACACCACCTGCCTGATTGCTTACAAAAGCCTGTCTGTTGAGACAGGAAGTGACTCCTTAGCTCTGACTGAGAGCTTACCTTTGGAGATACAGAGGAGTGTTCTTGAGACTCCCAGGAGAGACTGACCAAGAGAACACACATCTCTGGAGCTGACCGGTCTTGAGCTCTGCCCAGCATAGCTGATTGCAAGACACCAAATAAGACTTCAAAACCTGGATGCTGATATTTTCTGTGCACGCACGGGTGCGGTTCCAGGAGAGCAGAGAAGCTTACTCTACAGCAAGAAACAGATAAGACTTTCACTATTAAGAGACTGCTTATATCTGCTTATTTTATGATATATGTTTGGGGCTGCGAGACATGCTTAACTAACGGAGATGTGAATTAATTGCATAGGATTTCACTAGAAATACTCCCAAGTGAATAGAAGCTTTGTTCCCCCCCCCTGTGTTTGGATGATTTCCCGATGAAAAGGAAAAGGCACAATAAAGCCTTATTATAATTTCAGAAGAAATCCTAGGATTGCAGCGGTGCACAGCCAAATAGGAGAAGGGGACCAGCAAGGTGTGCGTTAAAAATATGTTTATTGAAACTGCATGGTAACGGGGACACACACTCTGACGCGTTTCGGACAGGAATTGTCCTTTATCAAAGAGCTGATTCGCGTCATTCGCCCTTACAGTCTTATAGAGCACTCCCCGCCCACCTACGTCATCGCGCTGCGTGATTTCGGCGCGAAAATCGCCGATGTACGACCTCATTGGTCGGAGCTATCAGCCAATAGAACAGCTCAATGCCATAGGTGTGTAGCGAGGGGAGGGGAGTGACGCGCTTCTCTCACCAGCACGCAAACCCCTCCGCTGACACACATAGCAACGCTGCCTGGTTACACTTCCTGATCCCTAACAAAAACAGTGAACCTCCTGTCAGAGTACATAATTAGGTGTATATACGGATGAACGGGTAGGCGGAATGGGAAGGGGGGAAGGGGGGGAAGCAAAAGACTGTTGAGGAGGAAAGAGAAAAATAAATAAAATTAGCATAGCAATACATACTAGACTAAACACATTACGACATTTACATCAAATATTAAAAACAGTTAACAATTGGATTGAGAATCTAAGGCTGAAATGGAGGCAATATATAGAGTCAAGGAACAATGTGTAATCATGTCTTGTTTCAATTGACTATATAATAAAGACATTTGTGAAATCAATCTGTCAATTTTATGGTATATTTGTACCTGTGCGTTGTGTAAAGAGACATATATTTCCCCCTTATGTAGGTATGACACAATGCACTATATGGGGAGACTTGCGTTACCCCCATATGTCTTTTAGTCCTTGCTTGAAAATATTATCAGATGAACGGATAAAAACAGGTGTCAAATGCAAGCTAATCATTTAAAGCATATAAAAATCATAATGGATGCTGAGGTCCAGTTCTGTAACGATGCGCGGAACACGCCCCCTGCGGCGTGTCCCTTCCTTACCTGTTTACTTCTCATCGCCGCCCTCTAGCTGCGAGTCAAGATCCTGTGTCTTTAAGGATTCTGAAGCAAGCAACGCCATCTTGCTTTCTGGCAAACCCTGCCCTCTTCCTCCTGACAGGAAGTAAGCCTCTCTTTGACTTTCTCTCTGCTATTAGTCTTTTGCTGCCTGCCCTGGTGTCTGCTGGTACTCATCGCTTACTGTTCCTGCCTGGACCTCCTTGGGACCTTTACTTATCTCCTGTGGATTCCGGAAGACTGGACAGTCACTCTTATACTACTGAGGTTAGTTTACCGTCGGGTAGTGTAGGTACCTGCTAAGTAGGGTTCACCTTGACATGGTAGCAGGCTTATAATTCCTTGGCCAATGGATTAGACTAAGAACCCTTATGTTTATTTAGTTTCGCTGCACCTTGCTGTTTTTGGTACTATGCCTTTAAGAAATCTGGACGTTCTCCAAGAAGCAATCCTTCTCTGGATGTTACCTTGTGCCCATGCCATGCCCATGTTCCTGGTTTCTGTTTCCAGACTCCCGTGCTGAAGCGTTGGCTTCCCAGCAACCCCCGCGTTGGTGCCTGAGAACGCGCGCACTCCCGCTCTGCTGTCAGAGCATGCACGCACATGCAGCTGGATCACTCGTGTATCTGAGCTTGGCTCCGCACCTCCGGATGCGTCGCGCATTCTCATGCGCGCGGCGCGGTCACGTGACTACGTGCACCGATCCACAGCTGCGTGGCAACTTACTCCCTTCGTATCCCCTGCGGCCTTCCCACCTCGCTAACGGGTCCTTCCCTTTCTCCCTGCGCTTGTGAGGAGAGCACAAGCGTGACAAGTTCGAACAGTGGTGTATGCAAAAGATATTTATGCAAGACATTACGTTTAGCTTGTAGATCAATGTGGACACAGATATTGAATTTAGTTGGCATGTAGAGCAATTAAACAGAGATGTTATTTACCATTTGAGTCTAAATAATGGAACAGATAATTATTTGTTCATTTATTTAATTAAGGAAGTGTTTGAGCTCCCAGTCCTGGTTCATGCCCTTGGGTGCCAATGTCCCAATGGCATAAATCCAGAACATCTCCCTACGATTCAATGATGCCTCCCTGTGCATCTCCCTACGATTCAATGATGCCTCCCTGTGCCCTCCCTGTGCCCTCCAATGTCCCAAGGGCATAAATCCAGAACATCTCCCTACGATTCAATGATGCCTCCCTGTTCCCCTCCCTGTGCCCTCCCTGTATAGAGATGTTTTCTATTGCGCTATATGTGAATGTTTTGATAGATCCTAAGGGACATGTGTTAAAATGGCGCGCTACAGGAAAGCGATCATCACAGTTCCTGATACTGCGAATATGCTCAGTGATTCTGATTTTCAGTGCTCTAATGGTCCTGCCTATGTAGCCACTCCCACATGCACATTTCAATAGGTAAATAACAAATTTCGTTTTGCACGTCATGAATGACTCAATACGGTATACATGACCAGTATGAATATCTTTTACAGATTTTATTGGTTCAGCATATCTGCAGAGATTGCATTGCCCACATTTAAAGAATCCCTTAGGTAATTGTTTAATGCTATTCTTCTTAGAGCCATACAAGCTGGGAGAAACATGATTACCAATGGTCTTAGCTTTTTTTTAAAAACATTCTAGGGTTAGACATGGTGTATAAATCAAGGTCTGTGTCTAATTTTAGAATTCCCCAATGCTTTTGTAAGATGAATCTAATCTGCTCCGCTGGTTTAGAGAATGTGGTTATGAACAGTGGACACTGGTTTGTTGCGTTATTGTGAATGTTTTTTTGGGGATTTCTCTTCCTAAGGAGATGTTCCCGATCTGTTTTTAGGGCATGGTTAAATGCAATTTCCAGGTCCCTCTCTCCATAACCACGATCTCTGAACCTGTTCTTAAGTTCTTCTGCTTGTACCGTAAAGGATTCTTGTGTGGAGCATAACCTCCTTAACCTCAGGAATTGTCCTTTTAGTATGCCCTTGATGAGTGATCTTGGATGAGCGCTGTTTGATCTGAGCAGAGAGTTTTTGGATTTCATTTTCCTGTAGATGCTGGTCTGTATTTGTTGACCAACATCTATGTACAAATGTAAGTCTAGGTAATCAATCTGTGTATCATGGTATGAATGTGTGAACTTCAAATTATACGTGTTCGCCTCAAGATATTCAAAGAAAGCGTGTAGTGTGTCAGTATCCCCATTCCAGATAAATAATAAATCATCAATATAGCGATGATAAAAAATAATGTGTTCTCTAAAGGGGTTAGTGTCACCAAAGATGTGAGTGGTCTCCCAAAATCCCATGAAAAGGTTTGCGTATGAAGGTGCAAATGACGTGCCCATGGCTGTGCCTTGTGACTGTAAATAAAATTGTGTGTCAAACATAAAGTAATTGTGCTGTAACAAAAACATAACCGAATCCAATAAAAACGTGCTTTGTGCCGAATTTAAGTTGGAGTGATTGAGAAAGTGACTGATAGCTCTCGTGCCCAAAGTGTGATCAATTATCGTGTATAAGGAGGTTACATCGAGCATAACCCATGTGTAACCATTTAGCCATTTGATTCTTTGAATATCTTGAAGCAAATCCGCAGAGTCCCTCAGATAAGCAGGTAATGTTTTGACCAAGGTCTGTAAGAAATAATCAACATAGCTAGATAGGCCATCTCTCAAAGATCCAATACTAGATATAATTGGTCTGCCAGGAGGGCAGACTAGAGTTTTGTGGATGTTTGAGAGATGGTGAAAAATAGGCACGATGAGAAACGGATTGTACAGATAAGATGATTCCCGATTATTGAGTACTCCCAACTCCCTGCCCAGATCAAACAGGTCTCAAATCTCCGCCAGATATGACTGTGTAGGGTCTCTATCAAGCTTGCAGTATGCCTGTGTGTTGGAGAGCTGTCTCAAGGCTTCTGTTCGATAAGCGTCTGTATGCATAATCACCACTGCTCCCCCTTTATCCGCATTCTTAATAATGATACCCGACCTCTTTTTTAATGAACTCAGGTTAGATCTTTCTTCTTTGGACAGATTGTCAAATGAGGGAGTAGTGAAAGTATAGCCTTTGGCAAGAGTTTGTAAATCCTTCTCCACTAGTCTCTCAAAAGTTTTAAGTGTGGACCTTTGGAGAAGGATGGACAAAAAATAGATTTGCTCCTAAAATCTGTGTGTTTGGTGCCGCTCAAATATGAGAACTGCTCCTCACTGTCCAGGGAGTCTGACACCCATTCTTCCATATCTAGATCTAGCATGTCCTGAAGCACACCACATTCTTTAAAAGATAATCTATCGTCCTGAATCTCGTCAATCGCCTGAGAGGGGTCTAAGAAACCCCTGTCATCCAATGGAGGAGGTTCAGCGACAGATATATCTTTAGATGCAAAACATTTTTTCAATGACAGTTTTCGGACATATTTCTGTAAGTCAATGACCGTGTTAAACAAGTTGAAATCATTCATAAGAGCAAAATTAAGACCCTTGTTCAACACAGCCATTTCACCATCTGGGATAATGACTCCCGAAATATTAATAACATTGTGATTTTCCATCAGGAGTCGGTTTTTCTTTTCTTCTGTGCTCCGTCTTTTATTCGAGCGCCTTGTCCTTTTGATAAGTTTTTTGCCACCTTCTGGCTTCTAAGGTCGTATGAGGTAGACGCTTCACTATGTTGTCTCATATTCCGGGTTTCATAATCCGTATTGTCACGGTATCTGTCTGTGTCTTCATCAGTGGAAAAGGACACAGTATGTTGGCGGCTTTCCCCATCAGAAATGTCCGATATACTCGATGTTTCTGGAGATTTTTTCAAAATTGATTTCTTTGGTGTCGATTTCCTGGATCTGTCTTTTTTGTTCTGGGTTCCCTTCTGTCCAAATTCTTGGCGAGCAGAATTTCTCAATGGCGGCGGTCTTTGCCAGACATATACCTGGTGACGTTCGTAGTCAATACGATCTCTTTCAAATTTTTGCTGTTTTTTCATCATGATATCTCCCTCAACTTTTTCCACATTGTTTGACAATCTTTTATCCATCATTTGAAAGTCCTCCATATCTTTAAATGTGTTGAGTTTCTGCTGTAGATCTTTTATGTTCTTTTTCACAGTAATCCTCTCTTGGACTTTGGTCTTAATAATCAGATCCATTAGCTTCATAGAGCATTCATCTAGTGTATTGGTCCATTCCTGTTCAAAATCCTTGGACGGGAAGCCAAAAGATGGCGTCTTCTTAACGCGAAGACCTCTGGGTATCCTCTTTGTGAGAATATAGTTGTCTAATGTGGTAATATCCCACCAGAGTCTGATGTTTGTTAAAAGAATCTTTTCTAATTTTGTGAAATATAATTCAAGATCAGCGTTATCTTCAACCACATCCTGTGTCACATTGTCAAAGAGGTATTCAGCCCTGCGTTTCCTCCCTGAGTTATCCACACATTTTTGCACAAATGTATTGTTCATAGAGTCACCTGATTCAAGGTCTTCTATATCTTCCTCCATTATCAGAAAAAATCACCCGTGTACCAATATTAAAAATGAAAAACAGTATAATCACACCGTCAAGCTGACCTATGCTGGTCCCCAAAGGCATTGGATATATAACAGCTTAATGTCTTCTTCGGATAAGCTACTGTATATAGGTAATGTAGTAGGTAGTTTGGGGCACAGGTCCCAACAACAGTGCTCAATCCGATTCGGACTCAAATATCACTTGAAGAGTTAATGTCCACATATCATGGTATAAAGGAAGCACCTGAAGCCAAGAGATAGAGCATTGGACCCAGTGTTTTGAAGTGCAGCAATGTAACTATATGGTATAACTGTCCATAGGTAGGAGTAAGTAAGGGGTTAACATACCATCAATCTTTTTGACTCCGCTGAACAGGACATCTTAGCTGCAACACTGTTCCTGGTCATCAAATACCCACGTGAAGGAGAAAGGCAATACTCATAAATGGCAGCTTCCTGTAGTGCGTGCAGCACGCTCAGTTGATGTAAAGAAGAAATCCTAGGATTGCAGCGGTGCACAGCCAAATAGGAGAAGGGGATCAGCAAGGTGTGGGTGAAAAATATGTTTATTGAAACTGCATGGTAACGGGGACACACACTCTGACGCGTTTCGGACAGGAATTGTCCTTTATCAAAGAGCTGATTCGCGTCATTCGCCCTTACAGTCTTATAGAGCACTCCCCGCCCACCTACGTCATCGCGCTGCGTGATTTCGGCGCGAAAATCGCCGATGTACGGCCTCATTGGTCGGAGCTATCAGCCAATAGGACAGCTCAATGCCATAGGTGTGTAGCGAAGGGAGGGGAGTGACGCGCTTCTCTCACCAGCACACAGACCCCTCCGCTGACACACATAGCAACGCTGCCTGGTTACACTTCCTGATCCCTAACAAAAACAGTGAACCTCCTGTCAGAGTACATAATTAGGTGTATATACGGATGAACGGGCAGGCGGGATGGGAAGGGGGGAAGGGGGTTGGGGGAAGCAAAAGACTGTTGAGGAGGAAAGAGAAAAATAAATAAAATTAGCATAGCAATACATACTAGACTAAACACATTACGACATTTACATCAAATATTAAAAACAGTTAACAATTGGATTGAGAATCTAAGGCTGAAATGGAGGCAATATATAGAGTCAAGGAACAATGTGTAATCATGTCTTGTTTCAATTGACTATATAATAAAGACATTTGTGAAATCAATCTGTCAATTTTATAGTATATTTGTACCTGTGCGTTGTGTAAAGAGACATATATTTCCCCCTTATGTAGGTATGACACAATGCACTATATGGGGAGACTTGCGTTACCCCCATTTGTCTTTTAGTCCTAATTATGTACTCTGACAGGAGGTTCACTGTTTTTGTTAGGGATCAGGAAGTGTAACCAGGCAGCGTTGCTGTGTGTGTCAGCGGAGGGGTCTGCGTGCTGGTGAGAGAAGCGCGTCACTCCCCTCCCCTCGCTACACACCTATGGCATTGAGCTGTCCTATTGGCTGATAGCTCCGACCAATGAGGTCGTACATCGGCGATTTTCGCGCCGAAATCACGCAGCGCGATGACGTAGGTGGGCGGGGAGTGCTCTATAAGACTGTAAGGGCGAATGACGCGAATCAGCTCTTTGATAAAGGACAATTCCTGTCCGAAACGCGTCAGAGTGTGTGTCCCCGTTACCATGCAGTTTCAATAAACATATTTTTAACCCACACCTTGCTGGTCCCCTTCTCCTATTTGGCTCTGCACCGCTGCAATCCTAGGATTTCTTCACTACATCAACTCTGAGTATGCTGCACGCACTACAGGAAGCTGCCATTTGTGAGTATTGCCTTTCTCCTTCACGTGGGGATTTGATGACCAGGAACAGTGTTGCAGCTAAGATGTCCTGTCCAGCGGAGTCAAAAAGATTGATGGTATGTTAACCCCTTACTTACTCCTACCTATGGACAGTTATACCATATAGTTACATTGCTGCACTTCAAAACACTGGGTCCAATGCTCTATCTCTTGGCTTCAGGTGCTTCCTTTATACCATGATATGTGGACATTAACTCTTCAAGTGATATTTGAGTCCGAATCGGATTGAGCACTGTTGTTGGGACCTGTGCCCCAAACTACTTATTTTAGTTTCACCTTATAAAAGCTCCAATTGTGTACCTCTGTGAACGTCCGTCTACATATGGTGTAAGAAGTGGGATAAGAGGTGTCCTTGTAGTTAAAAAGGACCGGAGATTTTTATGTGAAATTTTTTTTTAATGCTTTTTGCCTACAAACAATCTGAGAAACTTAGAAAAAAAAAAAAAACCTCATGCAGCAGAGATTTATTTATTTATTTATAAAATATTTTACCAGGAAGTAATACATTGAGAGTTACCTCTCGTTTTCAAGTATGTCCTGGGCACAGAGTAAAACAAATAGTACATGGTTACAAGTACAGTTACATAAATGAACAGGGTATACATTATATACAAGACATTGCATGCACAGTTAAAGAAAATATATATTATGAGCGTATGAAACAGTTACAGACCAGGTTAAAATGTGAGACAGCCTTAGATTTGAAAGAACTTAAACTGGTGGTGGATGTGAGAGTCTCTGGTAGGTTGTTCCAGTTTTGGGGTGCACGGTAGGAGAAGGAGGAATGTCCGGATACTTTGTTGAGCCTTGGGACCATGAACAGTCTTTTGGAGTCTGATCTCAGGTGATAAGTGCTGCAAGTGGTAGGGGTGAGGAGCTTGTTTAGGTAGCTGGGTGGCTTGCCCATGAAGAATTTAAAGGCAAGACAGGAAAGGTGAACTTTGCGCCTAGACTCTAGTGTTGACCAATCTAGTTCTTTGAGCATTTCGCAGTGATGTGTGTTGTAGTTGCATTGGAGAACAAAACGACAAATTGAATTATAGAGGGTGTCAAGTTTGCTAAGGTGGGTTTGAGCCCCATATACTATGTCTCCATAGTCAATAATTGGCATTAGCATCTGCTGTGCAATACGCTTTCTGACCAGGAGACTTAGGGAGGATTTGTTCCTGTAAAGTACCCCTAGTTTGGCGTAGGTCTTGGTTGTCAGGGTATCAATGTGCATCCCGAATGTTAAGTGGGAGTCAAACCATAAGCCCAGGTATTTAAAACTAGTGACAGGTGTTAGGGTGGTGTTAGCGTTGGTTCTAATCAGGAGCTCAGTCACTGGAAGCTTTACAAATTTAGTCTTGGTCCCAAATACCATTGTTACCGTCTTGTCAGTGTTTAAAAACAGTTTGTTTTGAGAAATCCAGTTTTCGAGTCTCAAAAAGTCAGACTGAAGTATGAGTTGAAGGTCAGAGAGGCTATGGCTGTGTGCATATAGGATTGTGTCATCTGCATACATGTGTATTGAGGCTTCCTTACAAGCTGTGGGAAGATCATTAATGAACACTGAGAAGAGTAGGGGCCCCAGAACAGAGCCTTGCGGGACACCACAGGTGATATCCAGGGGGTTGGAGTTAGAGCCTGAGATGGACACATGTTGGGATCTTCCTGATAGGTAGGACTGAAACCAGTTTAAAGCATGCTTCCCTATTCCAGAGCTCTGGAGTTTGTTAAGCAGGATAGCATGATCAACTGTGTCAAAAACCTTTGCAAAATCTAGGAATACTGTACCAGTGAGTTGTCCCCGTTCCATTCCACACTGGATTTCATTGCAAACTTTTAGCAGGGTCCTGTTACTCAGCCTGGATATTTCACACCTTGGGACCAAACTCCAGACATTGCGTCCCCAGAAATGAGTGTCCCCTTTTTACTTAGCAGTGCTACCAAGCTGCTAACTGAGCATGCTCAGAGTTACCTGGGCTGGCTGTAAGATTGGCCCCTGTGACATGGCAGGTTCTGATAGGATTAAGATAATTCCTTGCCAATGGGATGAGGCTAATGTAACAGTTGACAGGCACTTGTCCTTAAAAAGGCCTGTACCCCTCATTCCTGTGTTGTTCCTGTGTTGTTGTTGCTGTTGCTGTTACCTGATTTCTTCAAGCGGATAAGACCTAAGTACAGCGGCTACGATTCCAGAACGCCAGGGGTTAAAAAACATCGCAACAAGGAAACTAGCCCTGCTTCAGGATTTCGCTAGCCCTGGGGATTCCAGACCGAACCCATAAAGAACCAGAAAAGACTTTGCACATTCACAGAAGGATTGGGGCTGGCAATTTGTGCCCTTGCAAAAGGACTACATTTTAAAAGACAATCTCCTGGTGTTTTGCACCTTTCTGGACATTATCCTCTGTTTCTCTACCCGTGAGTGTAATTATTAAGTTTATTCTGCAGTTGTCGTGTGTTTGCCTATCAAGGGAATAAATCTCAGTTTATTTTGCTCAACCTGTTCTGCTCAATCAGGACCCACGAAATATAAATGTGTTATTAAGCGCGTCTTTAACAGAGTTAAAGGGATACACACTGCACTGAAACTTACAAAAACCCAGAAGAGACTGCTGAAGTAGCTAAACCTTATTTTGCCTATCACAAAGTGTAATATGGTCATTGAAATATGGGTTTTGCCTTCCATACATCGCAACAAGGAAACTAGCCCTGCTTCAGGATTTCGCTAGCCCTGGGGATTCCAGACCGAACCCATAAAGAACCAGAAAAGACTTTGCACATTCACAGAAGGATTGGGGCTGGCAATTTGTGCCCTTGCAAAAGGACTACATTTTAAAAGACAATCTCCTGGTGTTTTGCACCTTTCTGGACATTATCCTCTGTTTCTCTACCCGTGAGTGTAATTATTAAGTTTATTCTGCAGTTGTCGTGTGTTTGCCTATCAAGGGAATAAATCTCAGTTTATTTTGCTCAACCTGTTCTGCTCAATCAGGACCCACGAAATATAAATGTGTTATTAAGCGGGTCTTTAACAGAGTTAAAGGGATACACACTGCACTGAAACTTACAAAAACCCAGAAGAGACTGCTGAAGTAGCTAAACCTTATTTTGCCTATCACAAAGTGTAATATGGTCATTGAAATATGGGTTTTGCCTTCCAGCCATAGTCAGGGTTTAAGAAGTGAGTCAGCCCTTAAAAGGGATAGGTGTTTGTTGTTTTCAAAAGTTTCGCTGAAGCAGTGAATACAGATGGTGACCCACGAGTGGTACTGATTTTGCAAATAAAGGTTGCCACACCGCATAGGGCTACCTGCTGTGAATGGAGTATATGCAGAAAAGTGTGAAAATTGATACAAGACTGTGCTGAAGCAGGGGAATTTTTAGCAAACAAATGCTGAGTGTTGAGTCACCCTGCCGGGAATGAAAGAATGTTTTTTTTTCTGCAAGTAAAAAAGTCTGCCTATATATATCTTGGGAGCAAAAACAGACACCCAAAGTGTGAAGTGTGAATGCCATAATACCCAAAGATGAGACTGAAAATTACTGAACTCAGGCAGAAAACCAAATTCTGTTGCTGAAGCGGAGAGATTGCACCTAGCAAGTAAATGGTGTAGAGCAAATAGACTTTTTTTTACCTAGCAACTGCACATCTTGTATACCTGATAAGAGAAAATGCATGCACAGTAATGCTGATATTGAAAAAAAAACAATTCCCAAGAAAGAAAGTCTACAGAGATGCCTGTGAGAGCTACGACTTCTACAAGCAAAATATGCCCACCTGTAGGACTACCACAATTGGGGGTTCTAGCAAATACAGTGGCAACAGCTGCAATAGTGCCTCCTGAGGTCAGGAAGAAAATTACACCTGATAGCCTAAAAATGGAGGACAAGATGCAGCGTTCCTGTAATGAACCCTACCCCACGGAACAGTGGCCCTTCCAGTCCAACAAAGAGGAAGACATCTCTTACGGGGAACCCGAACCGAGTCACACCCACAAAACACCCCAAGAATGGTGGGGGTGCCTGAACTCGGCACGAACAGAAAAGACCGCTCCCTTTGACAAATATGATCAGCAGGAGACAGAGCAGGAGCAGCAGATAACCCAATATTTCTGTCAGCTAAAGCAACTGCAAGAAAAGCCTGGCGTATATAATGAAGCCGCTAAAATTTCAAATGAAGATGGAGACCCCAATATCCCTGAAGGGACGGTGTCATCCAAATCAAAAAGGCGGAAAAGGAAAAAGAATTAGCAGTTCTTCACTTACCGTGAAAGGAACAGACACGTCCGCAGATCCTGTGGAGGAAAAGGGGGACCGAGTTGCCCTGCAGCCTAGAGAAAATGGAGAATTCGTCCCGCGGTTAACCGAATATCCAGAGGGCCCAAGGCAGAAGTCGTGTACCCCAAAGAAGTGTCTGTCCGGTGCCAACAGTGAGGAACCCTCAACCTGTCATCCCAGGGAAGCGGAGCCGGAACCAGTGAGTGACGATCCCTTGACCAGCCCTGAAGACGCCCTGAAAATTGCCAGGCAGTACTGTGATCTGCTCTGTGAAGAATTGGAAAGGGAGAGAAAAAATAATGCTGAGCTACAGAAGACTGTGCTCGCAATTTACTCTGCGGCCAAGACCGAATTGGAGGATCTTAAGACTGAGCTAGATACTGCAAAGGCTACTATTTCCGCCATGGATGAAAAGCAGAGCCAATCGGATAAAATGGTGGCTACGCTAAAGCGAAGTAGGAGGAGGCACTGAAGCAGATGACAGTCTTCCAACAAGAGGTTCACACTCTTCGTATAGAGCTTGATGCCTCACATCATGAGACCAACAGCTGCCGCACAGACCTGGAAGTTTCCAGAAAGGAAGTACACAGTCTCACTGAGGAGCTGGACATTGCTAAAGAAACTATTGGTAATCTTGATACAGATCTCAAAGTCTCTCAGAAGGAGCTTCAGACCCTCAACCTAGAGAAGGAAGTCTCACGCCAGGAGAGTGTCATTCTCAAAGCAGATGTGCGTAAATGGATTGAGGACTGCAAAGAAGCCCTGAAGAATACAGAGACTGAAAAAAGAGAAAATTCAAGATTAAAAAGAGAAAACTTAAAACTGAAAGAAGAAAATTTTCAGTTGACAGAAGAAGTCAAGAAAAAGTTTGAAGCAGAGCACCGACTGCAGAACCAGGTCTGCGTACACACCTCCAGTATGTTGAGGAGAAGCAGTAAACGCTGCAGGAAGAAAAGCTGCAGGCTGCTAAAGAAATTCAAGTGCTGCAGGAACGTCTAATGACCCTTCCCTGAGAAGAGACTTGCAAGACGCACTCAAAAAAACAGAGATCTCTCGCGGATAAGATTACAGTCCTACAAGGACAAGTATTGACCCTGACTAAGCGTCAGTATCCCACAGCCTCAAAAACCCATGAAGACAAGGGTACAGTGAGAGCTGGGAATACCGCTCATCTGAAAGACAAGGTTGCAAAATTTGAACCACCTAAACAAGCACTAGCAAAACCTTCAGCCACCCAGCAGGCAACAAAAGAAGGTACACGTACTGAATTAAAACCAGAAGAATCCTTAGCTGATGAAGCTGAAAAGATGGGACATTCTCTGGAAGTGGGTGTGGAATTGCAACTTAATCTAAAAGGGGCTGAACTAGCAACCCCATTGATTGGGAAAAGGGCGTTTTTTAAACGCTCTGCAACTGCTGCCATACAGTATGCCTACAATAAGATGAGCACCCGACGCGAGGGAAATCTCATGACCGCGCACGTAGAAAAAAGACTATACTTGGAGAAAGTCCTCCTCGAGAGACTGAGGGGTGCTGATCTCAAACACCTTCAGGAGGAGACTAAACTGGAGAAAGGGCTCCAATCCCAACAGGCCTGAGGGTTCTCTTCCTCCATCCACTCTCATTCAAGTCACTGAGACATCTAGAATGAGAGTGGAAGGATGGGCTTTGGCCTTGGCAAGCCCGAGCTTCCCACAAACAGGGGAGGTATGTAACAGGGGAGTAATCCCTGTTCAAGTAATGTGCCTTTAATCTGGCAGTGTGGTGGTTAACTGCTGGTAGACAATTAATAAACACCACCTGCCTGATTGCTTACAAAAGCCTGTCTGTTGAGACAGGAAGTGACTCCTTAGCTCTGACTGAGAGCTGACCTTTGGAGATACAGAGGACTTTTCTTGAGACACCCAGGAGAGACTGACCAAGAGAACACACATTTCTGGAGCTGACCAGTCTTGAGCTATGCCCAGCATAGCTGATTGCAAGACACCAAATAAGACTTCTAAACCTGGATGTTGATATTTTCTGTGCACGCACGGGTGCGGTTCCAGGAGAGCAGAGAAGCTTACTCTACAGCAAGAAACAGATAAGACTTTCATAATTAAGAGACTGCTTATATCTGCTTATTTCATGCTATATGTTTGGGGCTGGGAGAAATGCTTAACTAACGGAGATGTGAATTAATTGCATAGGATTTCACTAGAAATACTCCCAAGTGAATAGAAGCTTTGTTCCCCCCCCCCTGTGTTTGGATGATTTCCTGATGAAAAGGAAAAGGCACAATAAAGCCTTATTATAATTTCACCTTATAAAAGCCTCCAATTGTGTACCTCTGTGAACGTCCGTCTACACTCCACCTGCGGCAAAGTACAGCGTTGACGCTGCTACTTTTTGCCGCTACAACCCAAAATGATTTTTGGGGCTGCAGTCACGTCACGTGAGCTGGTTCAGAGGACCAGCTCTGTGACACCTTCGCCATGACCCCCACCACACCCCCAAATGCCGCAACCCAACACCTGCAGCCAAGGCACAGATCGCTAAGCTGCAGGAGTACGCGGCAGAGGCATGCACAGACGGTCACGGCCGCAGCACCCACCCTGACCTCGGCCTTAGTTGAGGCCTCGGAAGCAGAGGTTGTGGTATAGAGCATGGGACAGTGTGAGGATATGCCATCCTGGCGGCTGGAGAACGTCTCCTCACCTGAAAGTTCCTGCTACGACAGACACCCAGGAGGAACAGTCTCACGGCCCCGTTACGCGCACATGCACGGATCTTGCACGGCCTGTCTGCCCGCCCGCTCCACCTCCGCCCCCTGCTCTGGCACGTGACGGGTGCGCTCATCCAGCCTCCTCTCTTACTTACGCCCCAGTCTCCGCCCCTGCTCTGGTGACGGACAGGACCGGTGTGGGAGTGACTTGTCTTCCAGTCTCCGCCCCCTAACCTCAGTGACCCGCACGGGTCGCTGTGCACTCGGTCCCGCCTCCGTTCCTGATTCGGCTGCATCATGTGGCACACCTGTGTGCACCAGCAGCCTATAGGATTCGGTTTCCTGGTTCCGCCCTGGCTCGCCATTGGAGGATCTCCCTTTATATACCCTCTTGCTCCAGACACACATTGCTGAGCATAGTCTTGTGAGACGCCGTGCCTTGCTGCATTCAGTTCCTGTATCTCCTGCCTTGCCTTGTCTGTTGATCCTGCCGCTGCCTGACCCGTACCTTGGACTCCGCACCTCTCTACTCCTGATCTGGAAATCATTCGACCTTCCACCAGTCTCCAATCCTGAACCTGGCTACGCACCCCGACGATCCGCTACTCTCCAATCCTGATCTGGCAAGTACCCTCTACTACTCTCACATCTATACTCCAGACCTGGCTTGCATGACCAATCTACATTATAGGCGTGCCCGCGTGGCTGTGGGTTGGCATTACTCAATTCCCTAACTCATCACCACGGTCGCGCTTCGTTTGTGGTGAGCTATGCGTTACAATATGCTCAGCCACACAAACTTCGACCCCGCTGAGGTAGGAAGAGTCCTGAGCACACACGCAAGCTACCTGTCCAGTATTGAGGAAACATTAGTGGCTAGTGATCAAAGCATACATTCCCTTCAGGAGAACTTCAGGTCTCTCTCTCGTTCTCTCCAAGAGCCTCGTTCCTCTCTTGCTCCTGCTGTTCCTGAGTCTGCCACTATGCCCTCTTCACACATCTCCCAAGAACCCCGGTTACCTACTCCTAACCGCTATGGGGGTGACCCCCACGAATGCCGGGGATTTCTTAACCAGTGCTTTATTCAATTCAAAATGAATCCGTCCCGCTTCACATCTCCCCGTGCCAAGGTGGCGTGTATTGTGTCTCTTCTTATAGATAACGCTCTTGCCTGGGCCTCTCCCATCTGGGAACGAAGATCTGACCTCACACAGGATATCAGATCCTTCACCAGGAAGTTCCGGAAGGTGTTCAATACACCCGGCTGTAAGATATCTGCTGCCTCTGCACTTTTCCATGTCTCCCAACGGAATCGCCCAGTTGCTAGATACGCACTCGAATTTAGGACTATAGCTGCAGAGACAGATTGGAATGACGAAGCCCTGTCTGCTGCCTTTTGGCAGGGGCTATCCGAAGCCTTGAAGAATGAGCTGGCAACCTATGATCGCCCCACCGATTTGGAAGAACTAATCGCCGTTTGCATCAAGGTGGATCATCACCTTCAGGAAAGGAGATCAGAGAGGGTTCATCATTGTGTCACTCCGTCCCGGATCACTCCCGGTCAGGTGAGCCAATCTGAGATTCCGCTCCCGGATACTTCCAAACCTATGTGTGACAGGGTGAATAAACGTCACCAGCCCTGTGCCTGGCAGACCTATGTGTAGGTCTGCAGTGCAGCAGTGACGAGGTTAACTTTCAGCTGAGAGGTCTGGTTAATCAGTCTGATCCCAGCTGTTTCATCAAGGAGCTTTAATCCCCCAGGCTGTACACACATGCAGGCTGTCTGATCAAGAGAGAGTACTGAAATTATGAAGTAAGATTACTGCTATAAGGTCTGTCTTCAAAATACATTTCTGATGAACTGTTTGTGTACTGTTACGCTGGAATCTAAACAGCCCTTGTTGGCAAAGGGCAAGCCCTGCTCAGGACTTAATTTCTGTTTTTGTATGCTGAAAAGAAGCTGTTTTGTTTTTGTGTGCTGTATTTTTTTAAGGCTCAATAAATAAGCATTTGCAAGAAACCCATGTGTGGTTGCATGTACCCTGCAACATATGGTGTCAGAAGTGCCGGGACTTTTGTGAGGACCCTGCAGTTGAAGGGCCACATACACAAAAAAAATGGAAGAACTTTTAAAAACGTTTCTGTGCAAGCAGGCCAAACAGCAGGGACTGTTAATTGAGGAGCAGGCCCAACTACAGGCAGAGAGAGATGAAATACCATTCCATCACCAGGCAGCACAGGATGAGCGGATGACCAGGTTGCTGACCCAACTCCAGGGGTCTGCCAGTCCAGAACTTGCGAACAAACCCACGGTCCTCCTGAGGAATATGGCTCCGAACGAGGATCCAGAGGCTTTTCTACTGACGTTTGAAAGGGTTGCCGAAGCCCAGGGCTGGTGTTCAGATCTCTGGGAAGCCGCTTTGGCCCCGCTCCTCATAGGAGCTCAGGCCTCATATCAGGGCCTCCCAGCGAATCAGGCAATGGACTACAAACAAGTACAAGCGCACTAAGGAGGCAATTCTTGAGCAAGTTGTTTTGGAACAATTCCTACAGGTAATACCCCCTTCCGCACGCTCTTGGGTAAAATGCCATGCTGCTGAAACCCTAGCTTTGGCGGTTCAACTCTTTGAGAACTTCCTTCTGGCCGAGGACAAGGCGAGTGTCCGGGACCTGACGGATTCGACTCAACCGGCACTTGCGGATGCCCAAAGAGGGAGACCGGACCAACGGGGAAACTACGGCCCATCCATACGCCACCGCCAAGTCCCACGGAAGGAGCAGTCTTTCCAGCAAGGAAGAGGTCCAAACGCCGTCACCGCCGAGAACCTCATCCACTTCCTGATGTTGACTCGTCGCCAAATGAGAGGAACTTCGGAGGACGTCGCACACAGGACCCACCGGAAGCCTGGTCTCCAGTATCCGTCCCAGCTGAGCGATATCCACGTCACCCTCCCGTGAGGGAACCCTCTCTATGTTCTGCCTGCGGAGAACAAGGCCACCGTCACGTGGACTGTCCACAGATGGATTATTCCTTCAGCAGGACCGTCGCCTTGGCCTTCAACAGAGAAAATTACAAGCCCTGGCTACTTCCATGTTTTCTCCTTCATGCTCCCCCTGGGTTGTGAGAACACATTTTTACCATTTGGGGACCAGTGAAGACAGGCCCTGGCAGAAGCGTTTGAGCAGGGAGTTACAACCTTTATTTATTTATCACATTATTAATCACGTTATTTGCACATATATTGTTCACTGTTAACTATTTTTTGGTTGGGTTAAAACATCACTTTATTATTAGTGATCACTTTTAGTGTTTAGTGCCTGATTATCACTATCACTATATCTAGATAGGCTGCGGCATAAGCCCTATGAGGTCTCAGCACTTTATCCATGAGTCTCTGAAATGTGGCTGGGGCTCCATGCAGTCCAAATTGCATTGTCACAAACTGGTATAAACCCATGGGAGTGGCAAAGTCTGTTTTGCTCTTGGACTTTTTCTCTAAAGGTATTTGCCAGTATCCTTTTGTTAAGTCCAGCGTGGATATATATTCTGCGTTACCAAGGGCGTCAATTAACTCGTCCACCCTTGGCATCGGATATGCGTCAAACTTGGATGCCGCATTGACCTTTCGGAGGTCCACACAAAATCTTACCTTCCCATCGGGTTTAGGGACCATAATTAGTGGACTACACCACTCACTGCATGATTCCTCAATCACGCCTAAATGTAACATTTCTTGTACCTCCTTCTCTACCAGGGCCTTACGACTTTCAGGCAACCTGTAAGGACGAGAACGTACTTTAACCCCAGGTGCTGTCTCTATCACATGGGAAACTAAATTAGTTTGCCCTGGTAAATCAGAAAAAACATCATTG